>NW_026974537.1:235503-327850 GCF_015220805.1 Pogoniulus pusillus | reverse complement strand
AAACCGCATTTCTATGGTTCTTCAATGGGGCTCGGATCAAAATGTGTTTCTGCTTCAAAGGAAAGGAGCTAGGAGAAAGTTTCTTTTGCCGGTGTGTGGGGCAGCTGGAAAGCTGCAGAATGGTGCATGGGATTCCAGGCTAGGCCATTCCTTACTGTCGCTGTAAGCAGAATGAATGCCTTTTCTAAACCGCATTTGAATGAGTCTGCAAAGCAGCAAGCATCAAAAGTGTTTCTGCTTCAAAGGAAAGGAGCTAGGAGAAAGTTTCTTTTGCCAGTGTGTGAGGCAGCTGGAACGTTGCAGAATGGTGCATGGGATTCCAGGCTTGGCCAATCCTGACTGGGCCTGCAAGCATTATGAATGCCTTTTCTAAACCGCATTTCTGTGGTTGTTCAATGGGGCTAGGATCAAAAGGTTGTTCTGCTTCAAAGGAAAGGAGCTAGGAGAAACGTTCTTTTGCCAGTGTGTGACACAGCTGGAGAGCTGCAGAATGGTGCATGGGATTCCAGGCTAGGCCAGTCATGACTGGGCCTGCAAGCAGAATCAATGCCTTTTCTAAACCGCATTTGAATGAGCCCGCAAAGCTGCAAGGATCAAAACGTGTTTCGGCTTCAATGGATAGGAACTTGGAGAAAGTTTCTTTGCCAGTGTGTAAGGCAGCTGGAAAGCTGCAGAACGATGCATGGGATTCCAGGCTAGGCCATTCCGGGCTGGGTCTATAAGCAATATGAGTGCTTTTTCTAAACTGCATTTCTGTGGTTCTTCAATGGGGCTAGGATCAAAATGTGTTTCTGCTTCAAAGGAAAGGAGCTAGGAGAAAGTTTCTTTTGCCATTGTGTGACACAGCTGGAGAGCTGCAGAATGGTGCATGGGATTCAAAGCTAGGCCATTCCTGACTGGGTCTATAAGCAGAATGAGTGCTTTTTCGAAGCCGCATTTCACTGGTTCTTCAATGGGGCTAGGATCTAAACATGTTTCTGCTTCAAAGGAAAGGAGCTAGGAGAAAGTTTCTTTTGCCAGTGTGTGAGGCAGCTGGTATGCTGCACAATGGTGCCTGGGATTCCAGGCTAGGCCATTCCTGACTGGGTCTATAAGCAGAACGAGTGCTTTTTTTAAGCCACATTTCAGTGGTTATTCAATGGGGCTAGGATCTAAACATGTTTCTGCTTCAAAGGAAAGGAGCTGGGAGAAAGTTTCTTTTGCCAGTTTGTGAGGGAGCTGGAACGCTGCAGAGTGGTGCATGGGATTCCAGGCTTGGCCATTCCTGACTGGGTCTGGATGCTGAATGAGTACCTTTTTTGAAGCCTCATTTGTAATGTTCTTTAATGGGGCTGGGATCAAATCTTGTTTCTGCTTCAAAGGAAAGGAGTGAGGGGAAGGTTTCTTTTCCCAGTGTGTGAGGCAGCTGGAAAGCTGCAGAATGGTGCATGTGATTCAAGGCTAGGCCATTCCTGGCTGGGTCGGGAAGCAGAATGAGTACCTTTTCTAAACCGCAATTGTGTGGTTCTTCAATGGGGCTATGATCTAAACGTGTTTCTGCTTCAAAGGAAAAGAGCTAGGAGAAAGTTTTTCTTGCCAATGTGTGAGGCAGCTGGAAAGCTGCAGAATGGTGCATGGGATTGCAGGATAGACCATTCCTGGCAGGGTCTGGAAGCAGACGGAATGCTTTTTCTAAAACGCATTTGCCTGGTTCTTCAGTGGGTTAGGATCATAAAGTGTTTCTGCTTCACAGGAAAGGAGCTAGGAGAAACTTTCTTTTGGCAGTGTGTGTGGCAGCTGGAGAACTGCAGAATGTGGGTGACTTTAGCGTGCCAGATATGTGCTGGGAACTTAATTCAGTAGAGAGGAGGCAGTCCCGGAGATTTCTAGAGTGCATGGAGGACAGCTTCATGACCCAGCTGTTAAGCGAGCCTACTAGGGGCCAAGCTCAGCTTGACCTGCTGCTCTCCAACAGAGAAGGGCTGGTAGGAGATGTGGCAGTGGGAGGCTGCCTGGGGTGTAGTGATCACAATTTAGTGGAGTTTTCAATATGCAGGGAGGTAGGGAGGCACTACAACAAAACCTACACCTTGGACTTTCGGAAGGCAAACTTCAATTTGCTTAAGAAACTTATTTCCAAAGTCCCCTGGGCAGCAGTCCTTGAGGACAAAGGGGTCCTGGATTGTTGGGAGAAGGAAAGAAATGGACACCGCATCCAATATGGATTATAAGCAGGTGACAACTTTATTGGAGCAGTAGCGTTCTTTTATAGCAAGCAGCTATTGTATTCCACTGTCAGCAATTGCTTATCTGTAGCTCTACGGAATGCACTTGTGTGGTTCTTCCTTCAAAACAAGTATGTGTTCTTTCTTCACAACAGGAAACACATCCTTTTTCCCCTTGTTTACCACTTTGCCCAAGGACAGTGTCCTTGGTCAATTTGTCACATCAGCATGTTGCAATCTCTTCATTCTGCTGACCCACCAATTTCATATATTCTCCGTGCCCATTCTCTCTTAGCCATTCCTCAACAATTCCCCCGTTTTGTTTTTGGGCCAGCAGAATGGGTGCCCGAGTTGCTTTCTCCACACCACGCAAGATGCATGAGTAGGCTATCCTAGTAATCAAGAGTACAAGGAGAACTATTCCTAGCAAGCGAAGCCCGAAGCCCTTCCTTAATAAGGCTCAGGAGCCATGGTGAAAGTCCACCGACAAGAGACTGGAGCCATTCGTCAAAGGGGCTCGTCTCCTGCTTTATCTTCTGCGTATGTTCCTTCAACCATGTCAGTTTTTTGTGAATTGACTCACTATGATCTGACAGATTAAAGCAACACATACCTTCAAAATCTTCACACCCATGGCCCTGGGCAAGCAATAGGAAGTCTATAGCGGCACGGTTCTGAAGCAAAGCGTGTCTAAGGCTATTCTGATCTACTAGCAGCTGCTGTAAAATGTCGGTCGTTATATTGGCTTGTTTAACTGACCAACATGCCAATTTATCTATTTGTCGCAATGCCTGGGCAGCAGCAACCCCAGGTGCAAAAAGGGAGGAAAACACCCTAGCAGTGAAAGACCAAAGCTCTACATCATCCTTACAGTCTGGACCTAGCGCGGATATTGAATGCTTCTCCTGCCTTACCAGGCCTGACAGTTTGGTTATGTTCAGCCAATCCCGATGGTGAGGGGCAAAGAGACTAAGCTTCCCTAAATAGCAGGGCCCACCATAGGCATTCCTCGGTATCCCCTGCCATGCTCTATCGCCACATATTAGAAACACGTTGGGCGGTAAGGCCTTGGCTGTCTTGTCGTTCCATAGCAGGGGTATGTTATTTTTCCTAATGTCCTCAGTATTACTGAAGAGAACACTGGTGGCCCCATAAGCTCCTGTACTACAATTATAGGCATGAAATCCACTGTGCGCATTACAAATACCAGTGCCACAGTACCCGCCAAGAGATAAGAAGTCATCATAAGGTGGCCCAGGTGACATGTCTGTCCATTGGAAATTTTTCTCAGGGCTTTTGGACAGTACACCCAGCATTTGTGCTACATGTACAAATACGTTCATACCCCTAAACTTGTCCCCAAATACGAAGCAAGTCTTACTCCCCCCCCCTTTTTGATGTCCTATCCTTTGGGAGCCCAGTAGTTGCAGCTCTTGAGGGTCCCAAGGCATTAAGACATTCAGCTCCTGCAAGAGGGCGGCTGCGCACTCAGCAGGGGTTTTGGAGTTGGTACAGCTGCCAGTGGTATAGTTGCTAAAATCGCTGGGGTTAAACCCAGGAGATCCTACTAAACAAGTTTTAAATGGTCCAGTCACCGTCTGCATGCTGAGACAGAAGTCCAGGTTACCCGTCTGATTGGCCCATGTGACCCACATGTTGGTCCTTTGGTTGATCTTCGCTAGGTGTGTCACGCTGGGGGAGATTTGCATCGGCAGGATCGGGATCCAAAGCCACCTTGGTCCATTTCACAGGTGCCCACAATGGGCCTGTTGGTGTAAGCACGCACATATAACCCCTGCCATAGTAAATGACCTTGGCGGGACTCATCCAAATCCCTGTTTTGGGATCCCGGTAGGTGACGCTCATAGTAGGCTGCTTTTCTTTACCCACCCCAGCCTGATGGAGTTGCATCAGGGTTTCCTGACTGTCCCCGAAAATACATAGGTGGTTAAGTGTAAAGAGCACGCGGGCTGGCCGTTCCCCTATGTCGGCTATATGTTTTTGTTTCTCTAAATAATTTTTCAGCGTTTGGTTTGCACGCTCTACCACAGCCTGCCCCGTTGGGGAGTTAGGCAACCCACGAATGTGCTTCACACCCCACTGCTGCATAAACTTCCGAACCCTCTCCCCGGCGTATGCGGGGCCATTGTCGGTTTTGATTTGTTGTGGCACTCCTAGCACTGCAAAGCAAATAGTTAGATGTCTAACAACATGCAATGCCTTTTCTCCTGCTTGGGCGGTTGCCCATATCATGTGGCTATAGGTATCGATGCAAACATGAACATACTTGAGTCTTCCGAACTCAGCTACATGTGTGACATCCATTTGCCACAATTGCAGGGCTGCCAATCCCTTTGGATTGACTCCCGTGCCTAAACCAGGTCCGTGGTGACTACAAATGGGACATGTCTGTACTATCCCCCGAGCTTCTCCTACTGATAAGTTAAACTGCTTCTGTAACCCCTTAGAGTTTTGATGAAACATGTCATGTGACTGTCGCGCTGCTTGAAATGTATCGACAGGTGCAGCTACTGACACTAGTTTGTCTGCCCTATTGTTTCCCTCCCCCAGACCATCCTGCCACTTGTGACTTCTGATGTGTATGACACAGTATGCAGCAGAACGCTGCTGGAGAGCACTGCGTAGCTGTCTGAGCAGTTCCCCCAATCGTAGATTGGCAACGTCTCTAATGTAGGCATCCTCAATTCGTTGTACGATGCCTGCAACATAAAGGGAATCAGTAACAATGTTCAGCGCATGGTGCATCCACTTCATCACTGCCCATACAACAGCAAGTAACTCAAGAGTTTGTAGGGAATCTTGTGGCTCTCCTGGCAAGATCTGATGATGCCACGTTCCGTCTTTATTCCAGGTTGCTGCAGCTCGTTTTGTCTTCTTCCCTGCATCTGTATAGACAGTTATTGCGCCCTCGAGTGGTCTCTCGGATCGTCGTGGGCGTCGGATCCACTCGCCCTGTGCCATCCATTTCAGTGTGGGTGAGGAGAGTGCTGCAGTCTGCAAAGTCACTCCCAATGACAATAGAGCCAGTTGCAGGGCTGGGGTTTCAGTGATCATATGCTCCAGGTCCGCTCTCCGAATGGGAAGGTGAATGGTTGCTGGTTCTGTGCCGCTCATTTGCAGAGCTCGTCTTCTTCCTCTTTGTATTAATTCTGCAAGTAGATCAATTTTTCGTTGCAGCGGTACGTGTAGCCATTCCAGGATTCTAGTAGTCTCCCCCTTTTTGTTTTTTGCTTGGGTGACAGCACCAAGCAACGTGTGCTCGGCGGGCAGGATAGTAATGTCCACTGGCAGGTCTGGATTGTAGTGACTCACCCATCGGTCTGCGACGAGAGTTGCTAATTTCTGCAGGAGGTTACTTTGCTGGGGAGACAGCATTATTGGAGTGGCAGGGTCTGTTCTCTTTAATAGCGGTCGCAGCTGTTCGAGATCGGCATTGGAGAACCCAATGACAGGACGCAACCACTGCAGATCTCCCATGAGTTTCTGCATATCAGTCAGGGTGGAAATTTCAAGATGTAAGGTAAGCTTCTGTGGTCGAATCTGAGAGTCCGTGATTTGCCACCCAAGGTACTTGTATGGTGGCTGTTTCTGAACTTTCTCTGGGGCAATTTGTAGGCCAGAAGTTGCTAGGATCGTGGAAATGGTGGTTACATCTGCGTCGGTAAAGGGTTCCTTTCTACAGAAGAGAATATCATCCATGTAGTGATAGATTAATGTAGAAGGCCACTGTTGCTGAAGGGGCTGCAAGGCTTGATCCACAAATAGCTGACATAAGGTGGGACTATTTTTCATCCCCTGTGGCAATACTGTCCATTCATAACGTTCATTTGGGCTTTGGTGATTGATTGCTGGCAGAGTAAAGGCGAATCTTTGAATGTCGTCAGGGTGTAATGCGATGGTAAAAAAGCAGTCCTTGAGGTCAATTACTAAGAGATGCCAATCCTCTGGCAACATGCTTGGTGTTGGCAGCCCAGGTTGCAGTGCCCCCATTGCTTGCATTTGAGCATTGATGGCTCGGAGATCATGTAGGAGCCTGTATTTTCCAGACTTTTTTGGTATGGTGCAGATGGGTGTGTTCCAGGGGCTTGTTGATGGCCGCAGATGTCCAGCAGCAAGTTGTTCTTGTACCAGGAGATGGGCTTGTTGCAGTCTCTCCTTCTTAAGAGGCCACTGTTCCACCCATACCGGGTCGTTGGTTAGCCAGGTCAAAGGTATGGGGAAAGACCGCTTGACAGTGGCCACTGCTAAAAAGGGGTCTCATTAGTTAGTCGAACCCCTAGTTGAGAAAGAGCGTCTCGGCCCAAGAGGCCATTGACACCATGTGGCAGGTGCATGATGGTGATATGCAAGCGGGCACTTTGGCTATCTAGCGTCAAGGTGAGCTGCTCAACTGATTGTTGCACACTGGCTGTGCCCCCAACACCTTCAACCCCTTTTACACCTGCAGTGGAAGGCCAGTGCTTGGGCCAGTATCTGCTTGCCACTATGGTGATGTCTGCACCAGTGTCCATCAGCATGGTAAGCTGCAGTCCATCCCTTCCATTAGAAAGGGTTACTGTGACTTCTGGTCGATGCCTCATGTTCATTGTCAGCATAGCAGCTGTTCCTGTAGAGCCAAATCCTTGAGCCGCCCATTCTGTCTGTGTCAGGGGTTGGAGGTGACTGGTAAGATGAGGGTATGGTAATAACTGAGCGATGCAGCTTCCAGCTGGTATGTGGATAGGTGGGAACAAGGTATACAGCATGATTTGAATAGTGCCAGTGTAGTCTGCATCGATGACGCCAGGAACAATGCTCAGTCCTTTTAATTGCAGAACTAGATCGTCCCAATAACAATGCACCGACTTGACAGCCGGTAATGACCAGGGGTCCGTTTATCGTGGTGGCAATCCTGGTCGGGCATGTGTCTACTAAGGTACACTCTACTGCCGTTGCCAGGTCCAAGCCAATGCTTCTCCTGGTTGCTGGCTGTAGGTTACCACGGCCGCTACTTGTGTCGGTGCGCGGGGGCCGTTCGCGATCCGCCTCCCATTTCCCGGCGATCGGCATGCTAGTGTAGCATGGTTTGAAGTTCGGCAGTGGTCACAGAAGACGCTCTGAGCTCGGCAGAGGTCCTTGTAATGTCCCGGCTGTCGGCACCGAAAGCAGCGCTCTTGTCGCCGTGGCGACCTCCTCGGCGCTTGCACCAG
Organism: Pogoniulus pusillus; assembly: GCF_015220805.1. Classification (NCBI taxonomy): domain Eukaryota; kingdom Metazoa; phylum Chordata; class Aves; order Piciformes; family Lybiidae; genus Pogoniulus; species Pogoniulus pusillus. The sequence goes on along the minus strand of NW_026974537.1, from coordinate 320,436 downwards.
GGGCGTGAGTGCGGCCAGGACTCTCTCAACCTGTGTGTGATGGTTTGGGGGTTACCCCGCCCCCCCACACTTTTGAATTTGCCCCAGCTAACTCAGATGGCCTCTGGGAATATAGATGAAGCAATTTATTTACAGCTAGCAGAATTTACAAGCAGCTATTTACAATATATACAGTTATATACAGTTATATACAGAAATATACAAAGGATAAACAATACAAAAGCACAACTCCCCTCCCAGAAACCTGAGTCCCCAGGAGGGGCTCTCAAACCACCCCAACACCTCCCCCGGCCCTCTCAACCTTACCCCAGTTCTCAGGAAGAAAAGAGGTGCAGCCAAGAGGTTAGGGAGCAAGGTTAGTAGGAGCAGGGTTAATGAGATGTGACCAGGTCCAAGGCAAAAGCAAGAGTGAGGATAAAATGGAGAAAAAGTCTTTCTTCTTCCCAGAGTTCTCAGCGTGACTGTGAGAGAAGTTGACATCAATTGTTTTCATTTCAATGCCCGTTATCTAGTTCTTGTACCAAAACATTCTAGCTTGCTTCAAACTAGCACAATCCACCCCTTGTCTACTTCGCTCAGAGTATCGCTGAGAATTATCCAATCTAATCTAAACCAATATTTACACTAAAACAATATATACAAGTTCAGTTCACACTTCAATCAGATGTAGGTGATTCAAAAGCTCAGAACAGGGACTCCCGGGTGATATTGGGTTCGTGCTCACGTACTGTAGATTCTATTGTAGATTCTTTCAGTGTTGGGCGCCGATGTTACCTGGAACAGAAAACTCCTAACAGCTTGAATTTAAACTCTCTCAGCTAAGGTTAAATTTCTCTGTGGAATACACTGGATTTCACCATTCTCCTGCATTACCCAGTATGTATGACCAGGACCTTCAGCAGAAACCACCCCTCGGACAGGTTTCCCTTCGCCCAAAGGAGAAAATACCCAAACAGTTTTCCCTAACAGATTCTTCTCATGTACAACAGGAACTTTATCACCGTCTACTGTTTGGACCAAATCTGATTGTGCAGGTCCTGCTCTGTTTACTGAACCTCTACTATTTACCAACCAGGTAGCTTGTGCTAAATGTTTGTCCCAGTTTTTCAGAGTTCCACCCCCCATGGCTTTTAGGGTGGTTTTCAGCAAACCATTTTAGCGCTCAATCTTCCCTGAAGCTGGCGCATAGTAGGGTATGTGATAGATCCATTCAATACCATGCTCTTTGGCCCAGTTTTTCACAAGATTGTTCTTGAAATGAGTACCATTGTCTGACTCGATTCTCTCTGGAGTTCCATGTCTCCACAAGATTTGTCTCTCCAAACCAACAATGGTGTTACGTGCAGTAGCATGTGGAACTGGATAGGTTTCCAACCATCCAGTGCTGGCTTCTACCATCGTCAGCACATACTGCTTGCCAGAACGAGATCGAGGCAAAGTGATGTAGTCAATCTGCCAGGCTTCACCATACTTGTACTTTGACCATCTATCACCATACCATAAGGGCTTGATTCGCTTAGCCTGCTTAATAGCAGCACAAATGTCACAGTCATAGATGACTTGGGTGATAGCGTCCATGGACAAGTCAATTGACCTATCGCGAGCCCATCAGTATGTTCCATCTCTGCCTTGATGTCCAGACGAATCATGGGCCCACCGAGCTAAGAACAGCTCACCTCGGTGTTTCCAATCAAGGTCAATGTCAAGATCAGAGTTGGTATCAACTTGAGCAATCTTAGCAGCTTGGTCTGCCTTCTGGTTGTGTTGATGTTCCTCAGTAGCTCTGCTCTTAGGCATGTGTGCATCTGCGTGCCGTACCTTCACTGGAGTTTTCTCCAGCCGTGCATCAATGTCCTGCCATAGATCAGCACACCAAATAGGCTTTCCTTTCCTCTGCCAACCATTCTTCTTCCAGTCCTTCAGCCAACCCCATAGAGCATTGGCTACCATCCACGAGTCAGTGTAGAGGTAAAGGATAGGCCAATTCTCACGTTCAGCCACATCAAGAGCAAGTTGAACAGCTTTTACCTCAGCGAACTGACTGGATTCTCCTTCTCCATCTTTCGTTTCGGTAACTCTCCTGGTTGGACTCCAAACCGCTGACTTCCATATTCGCTTGTTCCCAACAAGACGACAGGAACCATCTGTGAACAAAGCATAGTTCTTTTCCTTATCAGAGAGATCACCATAGGGAGGAGCTTCCTCAGCACGAGTTATTTTCTCCTCTGGAGGTTTGGAACAGTCTGTGCCTTCTGGCCAGTTGGTGATCACCTCCACCAGACCAGGTCGGTCAAGATTACCCATTTGTGCTCGTTGGGTTATCAAAGCCATCCATTTAGACCAGGTTGAATCTGTGGCATGATGTGGTGATGAACCTTTGCCCTTGAACATCCAGTTAAGAACTGGCAGTCTAGGAGCTAAAAGCAATTGTGACTCAGTTCCAATCACTTCAGAAGCTGCTTTCACTCCTTCATAGGCTGCTAGAATCTCTTTCTCAGTTGCAGTGTAATTTGTCTCTGAACCTCTGTAACAACGTCCCCAGAAACCAAGTGGACGACCACGTGTCTCATTTGGAGCTCTCTGCCAAAGACTCCAAGTTGGACCATTGTCACTGGCAGCCGTGTACAGAATGTTTTTAATGTCCGGACCAGATCTCACAGGTCCCAAGCCCACTGCATGGACTACTTCTCGCTTGATCTGATCAAAGGCTGCTTGTTGTTCAGGTCCCCACTCGAAATTGTTTCTCTTACGAGTTACATCATGCAGAGGTTTGACAATCTGACTGAAACCAGGAATGTGTAGTCTCCAAAATCCCACCACACCAAGGAAAGAAAGTGTGTCCTTCTTACTGGTGGGAACTGCCATGGTAGAGACTTTGTTGATCACATCCTGAGGAATGTGACGGCGACCATCCTGCCACCGCACTCCCAGAAACTGAATTTCTTTGGCAGGTCCTTTGACCTTGTCTCTCTTAATGGCAAAACCTGCTTGCAACAGAATGTCAATGATTTTGTTACCTTTCTCGAAGACTTCCTCAGCAGTTTGGCCCCACACAACGATGTCATCGATGTATTGGGTGTGCTCTGGAGCTTTACCTTTCTCCAGTGCATTGTGAATGACTGAGTGACAGATGGTTGAGCTGTGCTTCCACCCCTGAGGCAAACGGTTGAACTGGTACTGGATTCCTCTCCAGGTGAATGCAAACTGAGGCCTGCACTCCTTTGCTATGGGAATAGAGAAGAAAGCATTAGCAATGTCTATGGTTGCATACCATTTAGCCTCCTTCGATTCCAGCTCGTACTGGAGTTCCAGCATGTCCGGCACAGCTGCACTCATGGGTGGCGTCACCTCGTTGAGGGCACGAAAGTCAACTGTCAGTCTCCAGTCGCCCGTAGGTTTACGCACAGGCCAGATGGGACTGTTGAAAGGTGAATGAGCTTTCTCGATGACAGCCTGATCCTCTAGTTGACGAATCAGCTGATGAATGGGCAACAAAGAGTCACGGTTAGTTCTGTACTGCCTATGATGAACAGTTTGAGTTGCAATTGGCACTTCCAGGTCCTCTATGTCATGATGTCCCACAACTGCAGATTCATCAGAAAGTTCAGGTCTAACAGACAATTTCAATTTATCATCCTCAATCTCTACAGATGCTATTCCAAAAGCCCATTTGTGACCCTTAGGATCTTTGAAACAACCTTGTCTCAAAAAGTCAATTCCCAAAATGCAAGGCGCATCAGGACCAGTTACAATAGTATGTGTCTTCCACTCTTTACCAGTTAAACTGATCTCAGCCTGTATCTTAGTTAACTCTTGAGATCCACCAGTGATTCCAAAGATAGAAATGGACTCTGTCCCTTTGCAATTAGATGGCAATAAAGTACACTGAGCACCTGTGTCAACTAAAGCCCTGTATTTCCGAACTCTTGAACTGCCAGGCCACCTAATGAACACATTCCAATAGATTCGGTTCTCTCCACTATCCCTTTCCTCCTCCTGGCTGGAGGCAGGGCACCCCTAATGCTGAACATGGCATGTAGGGTGTACACAATGATTGGTGTTGTTGTGAGAGGAACTGCAACTGTTGGAACAATTGCAGTTGCTCTCGGGAGCTGAAGAAGTGACAGCTACTTTCCTGGCATTATTGCCTCTGTTTCTGCCACTCTGCAGATCCTTGACCCTCTTTGAAAGAGCTGAAGTAGGTTTACCATCCCATTTCTTCATGTTCTCCCCATATGTGGCACACAGAAGTATCCAAAGTGACACACGTGATTGCTGCTGTCTGGGTGGAATTTGTCTCCTCCTAGGCTGGAATTGCCTTGCAGGAGGTGGGCGTCTGTTCCTGACTGCAGAAACATGCACCCATTCAGATGATGCAGGAATGGTATCCTTTACCAGATTGGAAATTGAGGTTGTAAGGTCCTCCTTCAGTTCTTTCATGCTCTCCTTGATGCCATCTCTAATCTCTGTACCTAGAGTTTTTATGGCAGAGACTAGGCCAGAGTGTGACAAGCTATCCTCTATCTGCCTGATCTGGTCAGTGAATTCACCAACAGTGAAAGATCTTCCATTATCACTCCTTGCTAGAAATTTGCTGGCCAAGATGTTAGCATAGGATGAAGGAGCAAGCTTAATCAGCTTCTTCATGAGACCTGTTCCCAAAGGAATATCGTCACGCTTATGAGTACCATGATCTCCATAAAGCACTTCCTTCACAGCAAACTCCTTCAGAAGCTTAATTCCCTGCTCAACGGTGTTCCACTTCTTGGCAGCCCATGGCAAATCATCTCGGGAAGGATATCTCATAGCCACAGCCAACAGAAGGCGTGTCCACAAGCTAGCCCTACCAAGAGGACTTGCTAGGTGTTTGTCCGCTCCACTCTCCTTAGTGAGTGGTCCCAGCTGCTTGGCAGACTTGTCTCCTACCTGCAGGGCATTAGCACCAATGCCACGGCATCTCACTAGCCAGCTTAGGATTGGCTCACCTGATTCTCTTGTGTATTCCTTCCTAACTTCCCTGACCTCTCTGAGTGGATCCTTGGAGCCTTGGATGTCATCTTCCTCCTCTTCTTCCTGTTGTTCTGGTGGTGCCTGGCCTAACACAGTCTTCCTCATAGCATTCCTAAACTCATTGGAACCATCCTCTCTCCTGGCAGCTAACCTCACAGCGCTCCTCTCACTTGAGTATTGTTGTCTCAGCACATCTACAAGGTCTCATAGACTAACTGCCTCCTCTTCCTCTTCTCCTTGCTGATCACCAGAGGTCCCCTGTCTTACATCCTCCTGCGAACCACTCTTTGTCTTAGCTTTTGCCTTAGCAGGTGCCAGAAGGGCCTGAGCAGCAACAGACTTGGATGTGTCTGCTGGAGGATTTGAATCTTTAGGAGTCTGACCTGGAGCATTTATATCCTTAGGGGTCTGACTTGGAGCTTGTGAGTTCAAATCTGCCTTGCTTTTAACAGGAGGATTTTGGTTCTGGTCTGCTGGCTGGGGGTTTGAATTAGCTGAGCTGGTGTCATTAGGATTTGGACTGACTGGGCTAGCGTTACCAGCATTGGTAGTATTATTATTAGTGGGATTATTTGCCTGTCCTCCTGGGATGCCTGCCAACCCTGAGGTGTTATCATTTTTGCTGGGAACATTCTGATTTTGGGTATTTGCCTGTGCTCCTGGGGCTCCTGCTAAACTCTGCGGCTTGTTTTGGTTATCCTTATCATTGTTTACGTTGGGCGCCAATTAAAAAATGTGATGGTTTGGGGGTTACCCCGCCCCCCCACACTTTTGAATTTGCCCCAGCTAACTCAGATGGCCTCTGGGAATATAGATGAAGCAATTTATTTACAGCCAGCAGAATTTACAAGCAGCTATTTACAATATATACAGTTATATACAGTTATATACAGAAATATACAAAGGATAAATAATACAAAAGCACAACTCCCCTCCCAGAAACCTGAGTCCCCAGGAGGGGCTCTCAAACCACCCCAACACCTCCCCCGGCCCTCTCAACCTTACCCCAGTTCTCAGGAAGAAAAGAGGTGCAGCCAAGAGGTTAGGGAGCAAGGTTAGTAGGAGCAGGGTTAATGAGATGTGACCAGGTCCAAGGCAAAAGCAAGAGTGAGAAACAAAATGGAGAATGTTTTCTTCTTCCCAGAGTTCTCAGCGTGACTGTGAGAGAAGTTGACATCAATTGTTTTCATTTCACTGCCCGTTATCTAGTTCTTGTACCAAAACATTCTAGCTTGCTTCAAACTAGCACACTGCGTCTCTACCACCCGCTCCAGGGCGTTCCCTGCCCCCTCTGTAGCTGGGTCCTGAGCCTGCACTTGGTATGCTCCCGGACTGGACTGACCCCCCACGCTCTCCAGCCATTGGACGCACTCTAACATGTCCTGTACCGAGGCATCTTGCAGCAGAGTAACCAGGACCTCCCGAACCCGTGGCAGGGCATTCTCAAATGCTAACTTCCTACCAAGGGTGTCTGTTACATGTTCAGGGTGACCCGATAGTGCAAGGGCTTCGTGCAGCCTGTCCAGAAAACTGCTATAGGGTTCACCTGGCTTCTGTTTGACGGAGAGATAAGAGGGAGAATAGGTCCCTACCTTCACATCCCCCAATGCTACTTGTGCCAGTCTCATAGCTTCCTGCAGCACAGCTGGGGGTAGGACTAGCTGAGCTTGTACCCCTACATAGCGGCCCTTGCCCAGTAATTGTTCTGCCGTCATTCCTGCCAGAGGGTCCCCTTGTGCCTGAGGGAGCGTGGCTGCCATCTGACAGTATCTCTCCCACTGAGTGGTGAACTGCATCTGCTGGGACGGGGTTAGAATCATTCGCACTACTTGCTTTATGTCCTCCTGCACTAAAGTCCCACTCGCTGAGAACACATACTGCAACATTTGTCGAGCGGGCTCACCGTGCAGCCCCGATTGCCTGACTGTCTCCTGGAGCTGCATTAGCAGCTTCCAGTCAAAGGCTTCATGCTCCCCCCGTAACTGGCCCCACACCTGTGGCTGATAAACTATGGGCCACGCCTTGAGCAGCTCATTAGCAGCCTCCATATTGCCTGCGGCTGCAGCCTGTCTCGCTATCAGATGCCACGGCTGGCATTTCGGCGGGGGCAGCTGATTGTCAGATGCCACGGCTGGCATTTCGTCGGGGGCAGCTGATTGTGCACAGAAGTCCCTGGGTCTTTCTCCTCTCCTGTCCTCTCCTCTTCCCAAGCCTCCTCCTTTCCTGCACGTACTGCCCACGCTCTGTCTTTACGCCGCCGCTTTTTAAACAGTTTTTTAAACACTTCTTCCATTGCCTCCTCATTCTCACTGAAATCACTACTGCTCCCATCAGACGCAGTGATGTCCAAATCACCGCAATGGGACGGGGCAGTGGAGCCACTGACCGACCCCTGCAGCAAGGTCTGAGTGGTCGCTTCAGTGAGGAAGGGATTATTGTGGGTCGGGGCACTAGGGAAGGTGGAGAGCTCCTCACTCTGTGCTGGCGATTCTGATAAATATGGCAGTGGTGAGGTGGTGGCTGAAGACAGAGCTCCGGCTTCAGCCACAGTTCGGGCAACCGTTACCGGTAGCCCCGAGGAGGGAGGTCCAGGAGCAAGCAGCTGAAAAACTCCCCCTGGCCGGCCCTCCGGGCACTGGGGCTTATCTAGCTTCAGTGTTACAGCAGCGGCAAGATCCTTCTCTGTCTTGTATCTCTTAATTGCATTTATCGTCTCTCGCCAGGGCACTTGGAGCTTCTTAGCCTCCCTCTTATCAGTGATAACGTCATCCCATAAATCACTCCCGAATGCTCGCCACTCGGCTTCGTCAAAGTAAGCATCCCCAGTTTTAAAATAACCCTTCGTGTAACCATAGGCACACAATCCGGGCAATAACCTTAGGTTATAGTCCACTTTTTGCTTTTCTAAAAAGCTTCTGAGCAAAGAAAGCGCTACCTCTTTATCCATGCTGGCCAGCCTTAATTGCGGCTCCTGCTCTGCGACTGAGTGAGCTGTCTCTCGTCCGCTCTGGGTCCCCGACCGCCCTCTCGGCCGCGGTGTCACCGCACCGGTGCCCGTTCACCGATCCTGTCTTCTCCCAGTTCTCGGTTAACCCCTCCGACTGAGGAGTCCCTGTTCGGGCGCCACTGTTGGGAGTAGGAAAGAAATGGACACCGCATCCAATATGGATTATAAGCAGGTGACAACTTTATTGGAGCAGTAGCGTTCTTTTATAGCAAGCAGCTAATGTATTCCACTGTCAGCAATTGCTTATCTGTAGCTCTACGGAATGCACTTGTGTGGTTCTTCCTTCAAAACAAGTATGTGTTCTTTCTTCACAACAGGAAACACATCCTTTTTCCCCTTGTTTACCACTTTGCCCAAGGACAGTGTCCTTGGTCACTTTGTCACATCAGCATGTTGCAATCTCTTCATTCTGCTGACCCACCAATTTCATATATTCTCCGTGCCCATTCTCTCTTAGCCATTCCTCAACACAGGATAGTTGGACCTACTTTAAACAGGAGCTCTTGAAGGCACAGGAGCTGGCAGTTCCCATGTGCCGAAAGATGAGACGGCGGGGAAGGCGACCAGCCTGGATGAGCAAACAGCTCCTGAAGGAATTGAGGGAAAAAAAGAGGGTGTATCACCTCTGGAAGGAGGGGAAGGCTTCTCCTGACATGTTTAAGGAGATAGCCAGATTACGCAGGAGAAAAATTAGAGAGGCTAAGGCCCAGCTAGAAATTAGGCTGGCCACTTCCGTGAAAGACAACAAAAAGCACTTTTATAAATTTATCAACGCTAAAAGGAAGGCAAAGAAGAGCCTCCACTTCTTACTGGACCAGGAGGGGAATACTCTAACTGATGATGTAGAAAAGGCTGAGGTCCTGAATGCCTTCTTTGCCTCAGTTTTCAACAGTAAGGAGGGAGGAGTTCAGGGCAAGTTGCCTTTTGAACTGGGACATGGGGTCGGGGAGCGATGTGTTCCCATGGAAATTCATGAAGAATTAGTTCAGGACCTGCTGAGCCATCTGGACACCCACAAGTCCATGGAACCAGATGGGATCCATCCCAGAGTGCTGAGAGAGCTGGCAGCTGAGCTGGCCAAGCCGCTCTCCATCATTTTCCAGCAGTCCTGGCTCACTGGAGAGGTCCCAGGAGACTGGAAAATGGCCAAGGTGGTCCCCATCCACAAGAAGGGTCAGATGGAGGAACCTGGGAACTACAGACCCGTCAGCCTGACCTCAGTGCCAGGGAAACTGATGGAACAGGTTATCTTGGGGGTGATAAGAGCGCACCTGAGGGATGGCAAAGGGCTCAGGTCCAGCCAGCATGGGTTTAGGAAGGGCAGATCCTGCCTTTCTAACCTGATCTCCTTCTATGATCACGGTGACCCGCTTGGTAGATGTGGGGAGGCCTGTGGATGTGGTCTATCTGGACTTCAGCAAGGCCTTTGACACTGTCCCCCACAGCAAACTGCTGGCTAAGCTGTCAGCCCATGGCTTGGATGTCAACACTCTGTGCTGGGTTAGGAACTGGCTGGTGGGCCGGACCCAGAGAGTGGTGGTGAATGGTGCCACATCCAGCTGGCGGACAGTCACTAGTGGTGCCCCTCAGGGATCTGTGCTGGGCCCCATCCTCTTTAATATCTTCATAGATGATCTGGATGAGGGCATCGAGTCAGTCATCAGCAAGTTTGCAGATGACACCAAGCTGGGGGCAGATGTGACTGAGTTGGAAGGCAGAAGGGCTCTGCAGCGGGACCTTGACCGCCTGGACAGATGGGCAGAGGCCAATGGGATGGGGTTCAATAGCTCCATGTGCAGGGTGCTGCACCTTGGCCACAGCAACCCCACGCAGAGATACAGGCTGGGGTCGGAGTGGCTGGAGAAGAGCCAGACAGAGAGGAATCTGGGGATGCTGATTGATACCCGCCTGAACATGAGCCAGCAGTGTGCCCAGGTGGCCAGGAGAGCCAGTGGCATCCTGGCCTGCATCAGGAATGGTGTGGTCAGCAGGAGCAGGGCGGTCATTCTGCCCTTGTACTCTGCACTGGTTAGACCACACCTTGAGTACTGTGTTCAGTTCTGGGCCCCCCAGTTTAGAAGGGACGTTGAGATGCTTGAGCGTGTCCAGAGAAGGGTGACGAGGCTGGTGAGAGGCCTCGAGCACAAGCCCTACGAGGAGAGGCTGAGGGAGCTGGGATTGTTTAGCCTGGAGAAGAGGAGGCTCAGGGGTGACCTTATTGCTGTCTACAACTACCTGAGGGGTGGTTGTGGCCAGGAGGAGGTTGCTCTCTTCTCTCAGGAGGCCAGTGTCAGAACAAGAGGACACAGCCTCAGGCTGTGCCAGGGGAAATTTAGGCTCGAGGTGTGGAGAAAGTTCTTCACTGAGAGAATCATTGGTTACTGGAATGGGATGCCCGTGGAGGTGGCGGAGTCGCCGTCCCTGGGGCTGTTCAAGGCAAGGTTGGATGTGGCACTTGCTGCCATGGTCTAGCCTTGAGCTCTGTGGCAAAGGGTTGGACTTGATGATCTGTGAGGTCACTTCCAACCCTGATGATATTGTGATACTGTGATACTGTGATACTGTAATGGTGCAGGGGATTGCAGGCTAGGCCATTCCTGGCTGGTACTCGAAGCAGAATGAGTCCTTTTTTGAAGCCTCATTTGTATGGCTCTTCAATGGGGCAGGGATCAAAACGTGTTTCTGCTTCAAAGGAAAGGAGCTGGGAGAAAGTTTCTTTTACCAGTGTGTAAGGCAGCTGGAAAGCTGCAGAATGGTGCATGTGATTCAAGGCTAGGCCATTCCTGGCTGTTTCTATAAGCAGAAAAAATGCCTTTTCTATACTGCATTTGAATGAGTCCGCAAAGCAGCAAGGATCAAAACGTGTTTCTGCTTCAAAGGAAAGGAGCTAGGAGAAAGTTTCTTTTGCCAGTGTGTAAGGCAGCTGGAAAGCTGCAGAATGGTGCATGGGATTACAGGCTAGGCCATTCCTGACTGGGTCTGGAAGCAGAATGAGTGCTTTTTCTAAACCGCATTTCTATGGTTCTTCAAAGTGTCTAGGATCCAAATGTGTTTCTGCTTCATAGGAAAGGAGCTAGGAGAAAGTTTCTTTTGCCAGTGCGTGGCACAGTTGTAAAGCTGCAGCATGGTGCATGGGAATCCAGGCTAGGCCATTCCTGGCTGGATCTATAAGCAGAATGAGTGCTTTTTCTAAACCGCATTTGTATGGTTCTTCAATGGGGCTGGGATCAAAACGTGTTTCTGCTTCACAGGAAAGGAGCTAGAAGAAAGTTTGTTTTGCCAGAGTGTGTGGGAGCTGGAAAGCTGCAGAATGGTGCAGGGGATTGCAGGCTAGGCCATTCCAGTCTGGGTCTAGTAGTCGAATGAGTCCATTTTTAAAGCCTCGTTTGAATGGTTCTTCAATGGGGCTGGGATCAAAATGTGTTTCTGTTTCAAAGGAAAGGAGCTAGGAAAAAGTTTATTTTGCCTGTGTGTGAGGGAGCTGCAACGCTGCTGAACAGTGCATGGGATTCCAGGCTAGGCCATTCTTGGCTGGCTGTATAAGCAGAATGAGTGCTTCTTCTAAACCGCATTTGTACGGTTCCTCAATGGGGCTGAGATCAAAACGTGTTTCTGCTTCAAAGGAAAGGAGTTAGGCGAAAGTTTCTTTTGCCTGTTTGTGGGACAGCTGGAAAGCTGAAGAATGGTGCATGGGATTCCAGGCTAGGGCAATCCTGGCTGGCGCTGCAAGAAGATTGAATGACCTTTCTAAGCCACATTTGAATCAGTCCACAAAGCAGCAAGGATCAAAACGTGATTCTGCTTCACAGGAAAGGAGCTATGAGAAAGTTTCTTTTGCCAGTGTGTAAGGCAGCTTGAAAGCTGCAGAATGGTGTAGAGAATTGTAGGTTAGGCCATTGCTGTCTAGGTCTTTAAGCACATTGTTTGCTTTTTCTAAACCGCACTTCTATGGTTCTTCAGTGGGGTAGGATCAAAATGTGTTTCTGTTTCACAGGAAAGGAGCTAGGAGAAAGCTTCTTTTGCCAGTGTGTGAGGCAGCTGGAAAGCTGCAGATTGATGCATGGGATTAAAGGCTTGGCCATTCCTGACTGGGTCTAGAAGCAGAATGAGGACCTTTTCTAAACCGCACTAGTATGGTCCTTCTATGGGGCTAGGATCAAATAGTGTTTCTGCTTCAAAGGAAAGGAGCTAGGAGAACGTTTCTTTTGCCAGTTTGTGAGGCAGCTGGAAAGCTGCAGAATGGTGCAGGGGATTCCAGGCTAGGCCAGTCCTGGCTGGCACTGTAGGCAGGATGAATGCCTTTTCTAAACTGCATTTGAATGAGCCCGCAAAGCAGCAAGGATCCAAACGTGTTTCTGCTTCAAATGAAAGGAGCTAGGAGAAAGTTGCGTTTGCCAGTGTGTGAGGCAGCGGGAATGCTGCACAATGTTACATGGGATTCCAGGCTTGGCCATTCCTGACTGGGTCTGCAAGCAGAATGAGTCCTTTTTCTGCACCGCATTTGGATGGTTCTTCAATGGGGAGGGGATCAAAACTTGTTTCTACTTCACAGGAAAGGAGCTAAGAGAAAGTTCCTTTTGCCAGTGTGTGAGGCAGAAGGAAAGCTGCAGTATGGTGCATGGGATTCCGGGCTAGGCCATTCCCGGCTGGTTCTATAATGAGAATGAGTGCCTATTCTAAACTGCATTTGGATGGTTCTTCAATGGGGCTGGGATCAAAACGTGTTTCACCTTCAAAGGAAAGGAGCTTGGAGAAAGGTTCTTTTGCCAGTGTGTGAGAGTGCTGGAACGCTGCACAATGGTGCATGGGATTCCAGGCTAGGCCACTCCTGACTACGTCTGAAAGCAGAATGACTCCCTTTTGAAGCCTCGTTTGCATGGTTCTTCAATGAGGCTGGGATCAAAACGTGTTTCTGCTTCAAAGCAAAGGAGGTAGGAGAAAGTTTCTTTCGCCAGTGTGTGACACAGTGGGAAAGCTGCAGAATGGTGCATGGGATTCCAGGCTAGGCCACTCCTGACTACGTCTGAAAGCGGAATGACTCCCTTTTGAAGTCTCATTTGTATGGTTCTTCAATGGGGCTGGGATCAAAACGTGTTTCTGCTTCAAAGTAATGGAGCTAGGAGAAAGTTTCTTTTGCCACTGTGTGAGGCATTTGGAAAGCTACAGAATGATGCATGTGATTCAAGGCTAGGCCAATCCTGGCTGGCGCTGTAAGCAGAATGAATGCATTTTCTAAACCGCATTTGAACTAGTCCGCAAAGCAGCAAGGATCAAAACGTGTTTCTGCTTCAAAGGAAAGGAGCTAGGAGAAAGTTTCTTTTGCCAGTGCGTGGCACAGTTGTAAAGCTGCAGCATGGTGCATGGGATTCCAGGCTAGGCCATTCCTGGCTGGGTCTCTAAGCAGAATGAGTGCTTTTTCTAAACTGCATTTCTATGGTTCTTCAATGGGGCTAGGATCAAAACGTGTTTCTGCTTTAAAGGAAAGGAGGTAGGAGAAAGTTTCTTTTGCTAGTGTGTGACATAGTAGGAAAGCTGCAGAATGATGCATGTGATTCAAGGGTAGGCTAATCCTGGCTGGCGCTGTAAGCAGAATGAACGCCTTTTCTAAACCATGTTTGAATGAGTCAGCAAAGCAGCAAAGATCAAAATGTGTTTCTGCTTCAAAGGAAACGACCTAGGAGAAAGTTTCTTTTGCCAGTTTGTAAGGCAGCTGGAAAGCTGCAGAATGGTGCATGTGATTCAAGGCTACGCAATCCTGCCTGGCACTGTTAGCAGAATGAATGCATTTTCTAAACAGCATTTGAACTAGTCCGCAAAGCAGCAAGGATCAAAAAGTGTTTATGCTTCAAAGGAAAGGAGCTAGGAGAAAGTTTCATTTCCCAGTGTGTGGGGCAGCTGGAAAGCTGCAGAATGGTGCATGGGATTCCAGGCTAGGCCATTCCTGCCTGGGTCTGGAAGCTGAATGAGTCCTTTTTTGAAGCCTCATTTGTATGGTTCTTCAATGGAGGTGGGATCAAAACGTGTTTCTGCTTCAAAGGAAAGAAGCTGGGAGGAAGTTTCTTTTGCCAGTGTGTTGGGCAGCTGGAAAGCTGCAGAATGGTGCATGGGATACCTGGCTAGGCCATTCCTGACTGGGTCTGCAAGCAGAATGAGTCCTTTTTTGAAGCCTCGTTTGTATGGTTCTTCAATGGGGCTGGGATCAAGGTGTTTCTGCTTCAAAGGAAAGGAGCTGGGAGAAAGTTTCTTTTGCCAGTGTGTGAGGGAGCTGGAATGCTGCAGAATGGTGCATGTGATTCAAGGCTAGGCCACTGATGGCTGTGCCTATAAGCACAATGAGTGCTTTTTCTAAACCGCATTTCTGTGGTTCTTCAATGGAGGTAGGATCGAAAAATGTTTCTGCTTCAAAGGAAAGGAGCTAGGAGAATGTTTCTTTTGCCAGTGTGTGATGCAGCTGGAAAGCTGCAGAATGGTGCATGGGATTCCAGGCTAGGCCATTCCCGGCTGGGTGTATAAGCACAATGACTGCTTTTTCTAAACCACATTTCTGTGGTTCTTCAATGGAGGTAGGATCAAAATTGTGTTTCTGCTTCAAAGGAAAGGAGCTAGGAGAAAGTTTCTTTTGCGAGTGTGTAAGGCAGCTGGAAAGCTGCAGAATGGTGCATGGGATTCCAGGCTAGGCCGTTTCTGAATAGGTCTGAAAGCAGAAAGACTCCTTTTTTGAAGCCTCATTTGTATGGTTCTTCAATGAGGCTGGGATCAAAACGTGTTTCTGCTTCAAAGCAAAGGAGCTAGGACAAAGTTTCTTTCGCCAGTGTGTGACGCAGTTGGAAAGCTGCAGACTGGCGCATGGGATTGCAGGCTAGGTCACTCCTGACTGGGTCTGAAAGCAGAATGAGTCCTTTTTTGAAGCCTCGTTTGTATGGTTCTTCAATGGGGCTGGGATCAAAACGTGTTTCTGCTTCAAAGGAAAGGAGCTAGGAGAAAGTTTCCTTTGCCAGTGTGTGGGGCAGCTAGAAAGCTGCAGAATGGCGCAGAGGATTTCAGGCCCAGCGATTCCTGGCTGGGCCTATAAGCAGAATGAGTGCTTTTTCTTAACCGCGTTTCTATGGTCCTTTAATGGGGCTAGGATCAAAAAGTGTTTCTGCTTCAAAAGAAAGGAGCTAGGAAAATGTTTCTTTTGCCAGTGTGTGACGCTGTTGGAAAGCTTCAGAATGGCGCATAGGATTCCAGGCTAGGCCATTCCTGACTGGGTCTGCAAGCAGAATGAGTCCTTTTTTGAAGCCTCGTTTGTATGGTTCTTCAATGGGGCTGGGATCAAAACGTGTTTCTGCTTCAAAAGAAAGGAGCTAGGAGAAAGTTTCATTTTATAGTGTGTGGGGCGGCTGGAAAGATGCAGTATGTTGCATGGGATTCCAGGCTAGGCCATTCCTGGCTGGTTCTATAAGCAGAATGATTGATTTTTCTAAACCGCATTTCTATGGTTAATGGGGCTAGGCTCCAAAAGTGTTTCTGCTTCAAAGGAAAGGAGCTAGGAGAATGTTTCTTTTGCCAGCGTGTGACACAGCTGGAACACTGCATAATGGTGCAGGGGATTGCAGGCTAGGCCATTCCTGGCTAGGTCTTTAAGCAGATTGTTTCCGTTTTCTAAGCTGCATTTCTCTGGTTCTTCAATGGGGCTAGGCTCCAAATGTGTTTCTGCTTCAAAGGAAAGAAGCTAGGAGAAAGTTGCTTTTGCCAGTTGTTAAGGAAGCTGGATAGCTGCAGAATGGAGCATGGGATTCCAGGCTAGGCCACTCCTGACTGGGTATGGAAGCCGAATGAGTCGTTTTTTGAAGCCTCATTTGTATGGTTCTTCAATGGGCCTGGGATCAAAACATGTTTCTGCTTCAAAGAAATGGAGCTAGGAGAAAGTTGCTTTTGCCAGTGTGTGAGGCAGCTGGAAAGCTGCAGAATGGTGTGTGTGATTACAGGCTCAGCCATTCCTGAGTGGGTCTGCGAGCAGAATGAGTTTTTTTTGTAGCCTCGTTTGTATGCTTCTTCAATGGGGCGAGGATGAAAAAGTGTTTCTGCTTCAAAGGAAAGGAGCTAGGAGAAAGTTTCTTTTGCCAGTGTGTGAGGGAGTGTCCTGGAGTCCTGTACCCCTAAATTCCTCTCCTGCCTGGACTTCGGGGGGAAAGGGGAAAAGCCGCCTGGTTTCCCCCCCCTCGCCTGCCCTGCAGCCGTGAAGGGGGGGAGGACTGCCCCGTGAAGCGGGGGGCGACTGCCCCGTGAGTTCCCGTGCTGGAGCCAGGCTGGGATTGGCCGTGCGCTTTCGCGCCTAAGGTGTGGTAACTCTACCCTTTGTCTAGCGAAGATTATAAATATTGGGGGTTTTCCCACCTTTGGGGTTCCCGCTTTGGATTTTGCCCATGCCTGGACGTATGTGTCTGCCTGAGCTCACACACTCCCCTGTGCCTAGACTGCAGAGAGACCAAGGATTCGCTTTCCTGTTAGGCACACCTTTGTGTGCCTAACGACCCTTAATGACCCTTAACGACTCCTGCAGCTGCTGGAAAGGAAGAGGAACACAGACCGCACGAGCCAGCCTGAGTGAGTTATTTGGCTTAGCTTAATTTAGTAAGAAACCGCTATTAATTAATAGCTGAGACTAAAGGTCACCAGCTCCTCTGAGCTCATCACTGCTCTCTGCAGACTTGCCTGTGTCCAGGCTATCTATGATAAGGGACATTACGATTGCCCGTTTTATGCCCCTGTGGACCCGGAGAGACTGCACCCTATTATGAAGCGTTTGCCAGCAACTCTGCAAATCCAAGTAATGAAGAATGTTGAGAAAATTGAACGTGTGATTGCAAAGAATGCAGACGACAATGCTAAAGAGCATGTAATGACTTGGGCTGAACTGTTAACTGACTTAAATGCCCACGGGCTGCAGTTTGGGTTTGGGTCTCCTGAAGGAAAAGGGGCTGGGGAGAGACAGTCTCGTACTTCTCCCCCAGAAAATCCCAGGACTCTGCGCAGGCAAGTCCGGCCAGTGCAGGACTGCCCCCCCAGGGGGACGGGTCTTGCAGGTTTCTCCCCGAGGGGAAGGGGCAGAGACCAACAGAGTGACTGGAGACCCAGAGAAAAGAACAGCTGGTATAGACAAGCCCTGACTTTAGGGGTACCAAAAACTGTTTTAAGGCAGCTGGCAGACTGGCAGCTGAAGGATCTAGTGCGGTGCCTTCAGAAATCGGCTGCAAAATCCAGAGGCAGCCGCGAGAAGCCCAGGGCCAGCGGCACGCCCAGCGGTGGCTCCCGGAGCGGCTCGCCCAGAAGCGGCAGCCCCCCCGCTGGGAACTGCAGCTCGCCCCCAGACAGAAAGGTTAACCCTTTCTCGTCTCCCACACGGGAGGCAAAACACTGAATTAGTGTAATAGTGGCTCGGCAGCTTTTAATGGTCAGCAGTCACGGGGAGAGCTACAGAAGCCCCCAGAATAAAGACCTGCTGCCTAGGTGAGCCACGTGGTCACTGACCACCTGCCCCAGTACAAAAGGCCTACCAGAAACTGGGCCCACTACACCCACAGGACCCCTTAAGGGCAGAATGGGGCTTCTCTGAACATGCTTCCTATTGTGGAATCTATCAGAAGGGACCTAAAGGCCCCACTAGAGCCCTGTTGTTTTCCTCTACAGCGTTCAAGGACACTGAGAAGAGGTATTCTGAATGGGAAAAGGGGCTGCTTTCCCTTACAAGGGCTGTTAAGGAGGCAGAGAAGCTTCGCACCACACAGGATATTGTGGTGCAAGGACCTTTCCTCCTGCTTAAACCAATTCTCAAGGGATCCCCTCCACCAGAGGGGATAGCCCAAAAATCCACTGTAAGAAAGTGGTATGCCTACTTAGAGGGAATTGCCCAGCTCATGCCTCTAAGAGAGGGCCTGGCCAAGGTGTCCAAACTTCAGCAGCCAGTAAATCCAGATACAGCTTTACTGAGGCAGCCCTATAAGCCATCTCCAATAGATGTAGCTCCAGAGATAACCACAGACTCTGACACTGAGGGAGTGTGGTTCACCGATGCCTCTTCCCAGAGAGTGGGCTCACAGTGGCACTACAAAGCAGCAGCTTTAGAAATCAGTACAGGCAGGACTGTTACTGAGGAGGGTGAAGGCAGTGCTCAAGTGGGTGAACTGCGGGCCCTCATGTTAGCTGTAGAAAATGGTGCCAAAGCCATCTACACAGACTCCTATGCCACCTTTAAGGGAGCTATGGAGTGGATTTGCCAATGGGAGGCAAATCAATGGGAGATTGGCAGCACCAAGGTCTGGAGAGCTGGAGATTGGCAGAGACTGCTGGAGATAGGCCGGTCGAGACCCATCAAGGTGGGGTGGGTCAAAGGGCACTCTAAGAAGGAAACCCCTGCTGCAAAATGGAATCAGCAGGCTGACTACCTGGCACGTATCCATGTAGTGGGCAGTGGGGAAAAGGATTGGGAGAGATTAGCTGAATGGTTGCACCTTAAAAGGGGACATTCAGGCAAAGCTGATCTCTACTATGAGTGCAGGTCTCGGGGATGGCCAGTCTCACTCTCAACATGTGAGACCATTGTTTCAGCCTGCCCACAATGCCAGATAAGGCTGAAGGCCAACCACCCAAACCTTGCACCAGCCCAGCATATCCGCCGGGACAAAAGTCTCTGGAACACCTGGCAGGTGGATTATGTGGGACCTCTCAAGCCATCACATGGGAAAAAATACATACTGGTTGGCGTAGAAGTGGTCTCTGGTCTAACCATGGCCACTGCCACCAGTGCAGCCTCGGGAGCTCAAACCGTTGAGACTCTCAAACACTGGTTCGGCATCTTGCCAATGCCTGAGTGCATCCAGAGCGACAATGGATCGCACTTCACTGCAACCTCAGTGCAAGACTGGGCACGTAGTGAAGGGGTGAAATGGGTGTTTCATACCCCGTATTACCCCCAGGCAAATGGCATTGTCGAGAGGGCAAATGGCCTGATAAAAAGACATGCAAATGTGTCTAAGGGTGGCTGGGACTCGCGTTTGGTCCAAGCAGTCTTTACAGTCAATAATCGTTGGGGAAGCTATGGAAGCCCCAAGATTAAGGCCTTCTGCCCAGCTGAGCCATTAGTGGACAGTGACCTTGTGCCAGGGGGAATTAAGGATAAATCCTTGTCCCAGATGCAAGTGGGCCAACCTGTGCTTGTCAGGCTACCCTCTATAGGGGTGGTGCCAATGACACTGGGTAAACCCAGAGGCTTATATGCCTGGGAAGCCCTAGATGCAAATGGAAAAGGTCACCGGATCAGTGCACGGTGGATCGTCCCCAATTATTAATTGTCAAGCCTGGCCTTTATAGGCCAAGGCAGGTTTTGTCTCCTTACAGGTTAAGGTCGAGGCAGAGGACCAGTTCCTAACCACCTGACCAGCACCTGGGAAAGGGAGAGCCAGCTACACGAGAGACGGAGTCATATCACCGGGGTGGCCAGTGGATGATGGCATCCGGACCCACGGACTGTGACCTCCAGCCATGGACTCAGAGCATCTAAGACTCTGCCATGAACTTGGTTGCTCTACCAGGAACAGAGCAATCTTCAAATTGACTGTGTAGCTTTATTTAATACTGTTTGGGGATATTGTTAAGCCTTGTTAATTATTGTTAAATATTGTTGGGGCGATTAATGTGTTATATATTGTTAATGTTGGAAAAGGCTAAGCTATATATATATATTAATAGGTTACTAAATTGAAGGGGGATCACCTATCACTCAAGTTCTAGACAAAGATGCTCATTACCACCGGGGTGGGATGTCTTGGAGTCCTGTACCCCTAAATTCCTCACCTGCCCAGACTTCGGGGGGAAAGGGGAAAAGCCGCCTGGTTTCCCCCCCCCTCGCCTGCCCTGCAGCCGTGAAGGGGGGGAGGACTGCCCCGTGAGTTCCCGCGCTGGAGCCAGGCCGGGATTGGCCGTGCGCTTTCGCGCCTAAGGTGTGGTAACTCTGCCCTTTGTCTAGCGAAGGTTATAAATATTGGGGGTCTTCCCGCCTTTGGGGTTCCCGCTTTGGATTTTGCCCATGCCTGGACGTATGTGTCTGCCTGAGCTCACACACTCCCCTGTGCCTGGACTGCAGAGAGACCAAGGATTTGCTTTCCTGTTAGGCACACCTTTGTGTGCCTAACGACCCTTAACGACTCGTGCAGCCACTGGAAAGGAAGAGGAACACAGATCGCACGAGCCAGCCTGAGTGAGTTATTTGGCTTAGCTTAATTTAGTAAGAAACCGCTATTAATTAATTGCTGAGTCCTTTCCCAACTTCTGACTTCCAAAATATAGTCAGATTATTGATGGTATCCTTGTAGATTTAATTCTCATGCAACTGAACCTGTTTATCAAACGAAATTAATCTTTGTATATATAGTTGTGGGGGCGGGTTTTTGGGAAAATAAAAAATATCTATTTTTGATAAATTCTCGACTCGGCCACGTATTCCTGCCCTCCGCAACAGGGAGCTGTAATGCTGCAGAATGGTGCATGGGATTCCAGGCTAGGCCATTCCTGACAGGGTCTGGAAGCAGAATGAGTTCTTTTTTGAAGCCTCATTTGTATGGTTCTTCAATGGGGCTGGGACCAAAATGTGTTTGTGCTTCAAAGGAAAGGAGCTAGGAGAAAGTTACATTTTGTAGTGTGTGGGGCAGCTGGAAAGCTGCAGAATGGTGCATGGGACTCCAGGCTAGGCCATTCCTGACTGGGTCTGGAAGCACAATGAGTGCTTTTTCTAAACCGCATTTCTATGGTTCTTCAATGGGGCTGGGACCAAATGTGTTTCTGCTTCAAAGGAAAGGAGCTAGGAGAAAGTTTCTTTTGCCAGTGTTTGACGCAGCTGGAAAGCTGCAGAATTGTGCATGTGATTCAAGGCTAGGCCAGTCCTGGCTGGCGCTGTAAGCAGTTGGAATACCTTTTCTAAACCGCATTTGAATGAGTCCGCAAAGCGGCAAGGATCAAAAAGTGTTTCTGCTTCAAAGGAAAGGAGCTAGGAGAAAGTTTCTTTTGCCAGTGTGTGATGCTGCTGGAAAGCTGCAGAATGGTGCATGGGATTTGAGGCTAGGCCATACCTGGCTAGGTCTTTAAGCAGAATGATTGCTTTTTTAAACCGCATTTCTATGATTCTTCCAAGGGGCTAGACTCTAAACATGTTTCTACTTCAAAGGAAAGTAGCTAGGAGAAAGTTTCTTTTGCCAGTGTGTGGGGCAGCTGGAAAGCTGCAGAATGGTGCATGGGCTTGCAGGCTAGGCCATTCCTGGCTGGGTCTGCAAGCCGAATGAGTACCATTTCTAAACCGCGCTTGTATGGTTCTTCAATGGATCTAGGATCTAAACGTATTCTGATTCAAAGGAAAGGAGCTACGAGAAAGTTTCTTTTGCCAGTTTGTGAGGCAGCTGGAAAGCTGCAGAATGGTGCATGGGCTTGCAGGGTAGGCCATTCCTGACTGGGTCTGCAAGCAGAATGAGCACTTTTTCTAAACTTCATTTCTGTGGTTCTTCAATGGAGGTAGGAATAAAAGTGTTTCTGCTATAAAGGTGTGATGGTTTGGGGGTTACCCCGCCCCCCCACACTTTTGTATTTGCCCCAGCTAACTCAGACAGACCCTGGGAATATAGATGAAGCAATTTATTTACAGCTAGCAGAATTTACAAGCAGCTATTTACAATATATACAGTTATATACAATTATATACAGAAATATACAAAGGATAAACAATACAAAAGCACAACTCCCCTCCCAGAAACCTGAGTCCCCAGGAGGGGCTCTCAAACCACCCCAACACCTCCCCCGGCCCTCTCAACCTTACCCCAGTTCTCAGGAAGAAAAGAGGTGCAGCCAAGAGGTTAGGGAGCAAGGTTAGTAGGAGCAGGGTTAATGAGATGTGTCTCGGTCTAAGGCCAAAGAAAGAGTGAGAAACAAAATGGAGAAAGTTTACTTCTTCTTCCCAGAGGTCTCAGCGAGACTGTGAGAGAAGTTGACATGAATTGTTTTCATTTCACTGCCCGTTATCTAGTTCTTTTACCAAAACATTCTAGCTTGCTTCAAACTAGCACAAAAGGAAAGGAGCTAGGAGAAAGTTTCTTTTGCCAGTGTGTGATGCAGCTGGATAGCGGCAGAATCGTGCATGTGATTCCAGGCTAGGCCATTCCTGACTGGGTATGCAAGCAGAATGAGTCCTTTTTTGAAGCTTCGTTTGTATGGTTCTTCAATGGGGCCTGTATCAAATTGTGTTTCTGCTTCAAAGAAAGGAGCTAGGAGAAAGTTTCTTTTGCCAGTGTGTGACGCTTTTGGAACGCTGCAGAATGGTGCATGGGATTCCAGGCTAGGCCATTCCTGGCTGGGTCTATAAGCACAATGATTGCTTTTTCTAAACCTCATTTCTGTGGTTCTTCAATGGAGGTAGGAACAAAACGTGTTTCTGCTTCATAGGAAAGGAGCTAGGAGAAAGTTTCTTTTGCCAATGTGTGACACAGCTGGAAAGCTGCAGAATGGTGTAAAGGATTCATGGCTAGGCCAATCCTGGCTGGTGCTGTAAGCAGAATGAATGCCTTTATGCCTTTTTTAAACCACATTTGTATGAGTCCGGAAAGCAGCAAGGATCAAAACGTGCTTCTGTTTCAAAGGAATGGAGCTAGGAGAAAGTTTGTTTTGCCAGTGTGTGATGCAGTTGGAAAGCTGCAGAATGGTGCATGGGATTCCAGGCTAGGCCGTTCCTGACTGGGTCTGGAAGCAGAATGAGTCCTTATTTTGAAGTCTCACTTGTATGGTTCTTCAATGGGGCTGGGATCAAAACGTGTTTCTGCTTCAAAGTAATGCAGCTAGGAGAAAGCTTCATTTGCCACTGTGCGATGCTGCTGGAAAGCTGCAGAACGGTGCAGGGGATTCAATGCTAGGCCATTCCTGACTGGGTCTGGAAGCAGAATGAATCCTTTTTTGAAGCCTCATTTGTATGGTTCTTCAATGGGGCTAGGATCAAAAAGTGTTTCTGCTTCAAAGGAAAGGAGCTAGGAGAAAGTTTCTTTTGCCAGTGTGTGAGGCAGCTGGAAAGCTGCAGGATGGTGCATGGGATTCCAGGCTAGGCCATTCCTGACTGGGTCTGCAAGCAGAATGAGTGCTTTTTCCAAACCTCATTTCTGTGGTTCTTCAATGGAGGTAGGAATAAAACGTGTTTCTTCTTCAAAGGAAAGGAGCTAGGAGAAAATTTCTTTTGCCAGTGTGTGACACAGCTGGAAACCTGCAGAATGATGCATGGGATTCCAGGCTAGGCTATTCCTGGCTGGGTCTGGAAGCAGAATGAGTATCTTTTCTAAACCGCACTTGAATGGTTCTTCAACGGGTCTAGGATCTAAACGTCTTTCTGCATCAAAGGAAAGGAGCTAGGAGAAAGTCGATTTTGCCAGTATGTGAGGCAGCTGGAAAGCTGCAGAATGGTGCATGGGATTCCAGGCTAGGCCATTCCTGGCTGGGTCTGGAAGCACAATGATTGCTTTTTTTAAACGTCATTACTGTGGTTCTTCAATGGAGGTAGGAACAAAAGGTGTTTCTGCTTCAAAGGAAAGGAGCTAGGAGAAAGTTTCTTTTGCCAGTGTGTGAAGGAGCTGGAAAGCTGCAGAATGGTGCATGGGATTCCAGGCTAGGCCATTCCTGGCTGGTTCTATAAGCACAATGAGTGCTTTTTCTTAACCTAATTTCTGAGGTTCTTCAGTGGAGGTAGGATCAAAACGTGTTTCTGCTTCAAAGAAAGGAGCTAGGAGAAATTTTATTTTGCCACAGTGTGACGCAGTTGGAAAGCTGCAGAATGTGCATAGGATTCCAGGCTAGGCCATTCGTGACTGGGTCTGGGAGCAGAATGAGTCCTTTTTTGAAGCCTCATTTGTACGGTTCTTCAATGGGGCTGGGATCAAAACGTGTTTCTGCTTCAAAGTAATGGAACTAGGAGAACGTTTCTTTTGGCAGTGTGTGGGGCAGCTGGAAAGCTGCAGAATGGTGCATGGGATTCCAGGCTAGGCCATTCCTGACTGGGTCTGCAAGCAGTACGATGAATCCTTTTTTGAAGCCTCATTTCTATGGTTCTTCAATGGGGCTGGGATCATAATGTGTTTCTGCTACAAAGGAAAGGAGCTAGGAGAAAGTTTCTTTTGCCAGTGTGTGAGGCAGCTGGAAAGCTGCAGATTGGTGCATGTGATTCAAGGCTAGGCCAATCCTGGCTGGTGCTGTAAGCAGAATGAATGCCTTTTCTAAACTGCATTTGAATGAGTCCGCAAAGCATCAAGGATCAAAATGAGTTTCTGCTTCAAAGGAAAGGAGCTGGGAGAAAGTTTCTTTTGCCAGTGTATAAGGCAGCTGGAAAGCTGCAGATGGTGCATGGGATTGCAGGCTAGGCCATTCCAGGCTGGGTCTGCGTGGCCATTTGAGCTGATCCTCTAGCTCAGACATAGGGGAGAAATGAACATTCCAGGGATAGGCCACATAAATAGCAACAATAGATAAATTAATATTGTTTCATTGGAGCATCAAGAACTTAATGTCTAGAAGCACAATTTGTTCTCCCCTTTCTCCCGCTGGCTTCGGCTGCTTCAGCTTCGCCTATCTTCCCCGACTGCTGTTTTGGCTACTGCTGCTTCTGCTGCTTCGCCACCGCTTGACCCCTCCCCCATCTCCTTTAAGGTTATTGTATTGTTTTTTCCCCTTCCTTCCTTCTCTAGTTATTATCTCTCTTTACATTGTTATACTTATACTATAAGAAAATACAATTTCATCTTTCCCTGACTTTCAAAAAAAGAAGGGGGGTTTGCATTGTGAATTTTCTTCCCGGGGGAGGGATCAGCCCAAACCCGGGACGGGATTTCTTGGCGCACCTTAACGTGGGGCTCGATCTTCGCTTGTTGGTTTTTTTTTTTTTTTTTTTTCCCCTATTGATTGATAATCAGAATAAGAACAGCAGGGAAAAATGAAGTTGTTTGATATGTTCTGGCCTATTATTGCCTCAATTCTGACTCTGTCGGTTCAGCACTGTTTTACAGCTATGGTGCACTACCAGGTGTGTTCATTCTTCGCTAAGATGGTCTGGGACTCGGTAAAAGCTGTGCTAATGAAGGTTGGAAATGTTGTTAGGAATATTTTAGGGTTTAGGAATGTCATTGAGGGTGTGCCGTATGTGACATTGGTGTCAGAGACTAGGAGTTATTTGGAAGAGATGAGCTACCCAGTAGCCTGCCTAATATGTGTGAACTTGATGTTTTTGGCTGCTATTGTTGGTCTGCTTGTAGTGTGGAGACGAGAGAGATGCAGGAATAAACAGCCTGTAAGTGAGGTTTTTACCTTCTCCGGAGGCAATAGCAGGGAGCTAAGGGTTAAAGAAACAGTCCGCAACTGAAGCGGGGGAGGGAGGGCCACGGCACCGGGCAGACGGACTGCTCGCAGAGCAGTGAAACGTCCTGCCTCGGAGCCTTTGAGAGGAGAAAAGATTGTTGGACATGGCCCGTACCCCACTGACCCTGAAGCATGGAGGCAGGAAACAATCTGGTTCCCATTCGTACCTAATAGAACGGAGGAAAGTAAAGGTAGAGGCGATGGAACCCCTGCAGAATCATAGAATCATAGAATCATAGAATCATAGAATCATAGAATCAACCAGGTTGGAAGAGACCTCCAAGATCATCGAGTCCAACCTATCACCCAGCCCTAGCCAGTCAACTAGACCATGTCACTGAGTGCCTCATCCAGTCTTTTCTTGAAGACCCCCAGGGACGGTGCCTCCACCACCTCCCTGGGCAGCCCATTCCAATGGGAAATCACTCTCTCTGTGAAAAACTTCTTCCTAACATCCAGCCTATACCTACCCTGGCACAACTTGAGACTGTGTCCCCTTGTTCTATTGCTGGTTACCTGGGAGAAGAGGCCAACCCCCACCTGGCTACAATGTCCCTTCAGGTAGTTGTAGACAGTAATAAGATCACCCCTGAGCCTCCTCTTCTCCAGGCTAAACAGGCCCAGTTCCCTCAACCTCTCCTCATAGGATTTGTGTTCCAGGCCCCTCACCAGCTTCGTTGCCCTTCTCTGGACATGTTCCAGTACCTCAACATCTTTCTTGAATTGAGGGGCCCAGAACTGGACACAGTACTCAAGGTGTGGCCTGACCAGTGCTGAGTACAGGGGAAGAATAACCTCCCTTGTCCTACTGGCCACACTGTTCCTGATGCAGGCCAGGATGCCATTGGCTCTCTTGGCCACCTGGGCACACTGCTGGCTCATCTTCAGCTTACTATCTATCAGTACCCCCAGGTCCCTTTCCTCCTGGCTGCTCTCCAGCCACTCAGTCCCCAGCCTATAGCGCTGCTTGGGGTTATTGTGGCCGAAGTGCAGAACCCTGCACTTGGCCTTGTTAAATCTCATCCCATTGGCCTCTGCCCACCCATCCAGCCTGTCCAGGTCCCTCTGCAGGGCTCTCCTACCTTCCAACAGATCAACACCTGCTCCTAGCTTGGTGTCATCTGCAAACTTACTGATGCTGGACTCAATGCCCTCGTCCAGATCATCAATAAAGATATTGAACAGGACTGGGCCCAGCACTGATCCTTGGGGAACACCACTTGTGACTGGCTGCCAACTGGATGTGGCACCATTCACCACCACTCTCTGAGCTCTGCCATCCGGCCAGTTCTTGATCCAGCACAGAGTGAATCTGTCCAAACCATGAGCTGCCAGCTTGGCTAGGAGCTTCTTGTGGCAGACAGTGTCAAAGGCTTTGCTGAAGTCCAAGTAGACTACATCCACAGCCTTCCCCACATTCACCAGGCGGGTAACCTGATCATAAAAGGAGATCAGGTTGGTGAGGCAGGACCTGCCCTTCCTAAACCCATGCTGGCTGGGCCTGATCCCTTGGCTATCCTGTAGGTGCTTTGTGATGGCACCCAAGATGACCTGTTCCATGACCTTGCCTGGCACTGAGGTCAGGCTCACAGGTCTGTAGTTTTCTGGCTCCTCCTTACGACCCTTCTTGTGTATGGGAATCACATTGGCCAGCTTCCAGTCTTCAGGGACCTCTCCAGTGAGCCAGGACTGCTGATAAATAATGGAGAGTGGCTTGGCCAGCTCAGCTGCCAGCTCTCTCAGCACCCTAGGGTGGATCCCATCCGGTCCCATGGACTTGTGAGGATCCAAGTGACTTAGCAGATCCCTTACTGCTTCCTCATGGATTAGAGGGGGACTGTACTGGTCCCTGACTCCATCCACCGCTTCAGGAGTCCAGCTGTCCTGGAGACAACCTGTCCCACTAGTGAAGATTGAGGCAAAGAAGGTGTTAAGCACCTCTGCCTTTTCCTCATCCTTTGTCACTCTATTCCCCTCTCTATCTAACAAGGACTGGAGGTTGTCCTTGGCCCTTCTCTTGCCATTCATATATTTAAAGAAACACTTTTTATTTTCCTTGGCAGCCGTGGCCAGCCTGAGCTCCAAGTGGGCTTTTGCCTCTCTAATTTTTCCTCTACAAGACCTAGCAACCTCCTTGAACTTCTCCTGGGACACCTCCCCTCTTTTCCAAAGGTGATACACTCTCTTTTTAATCTTTAATTCCTTCAGCAGCTCCCTGCCTATCCAGCCTGGCTGCCTCCCTCGTCGGCTCATCTTCCAGCTCAGTGGCACTGCCTGCTCCTGTGCCTTCAGGAGTTCTTTCTTGAAGTAGGTCCATCCTTCCTGGACCCCTTTGTTTCTAAGGGCTATTTCCCAAGGAACTTTCTGAATTAGTTCCTTAAATAGGCTGAAGTCTGCCCTTCGGAAGTCCAGAGGTTCTGTTGATGCCCCTCCTGGTTTCTCCACGCATTGAAAACTCTATAATTTCATGGTCACTGGACCCCAGGCAGCCTCCAACCACCACATCTCCTACCAGCCCCTCTCTATTTGTGAGCAGCAGGTCAAGCAGGGCTGCCCCCCTGGTAGGCTCACGTAACAGCTGGGATAGGAAGTTGTCTTCCACACATTGCAGAAACCTTCTAGACTGCTTCTTCTCTGCAGTGTTTAAGTCCCAGCAGATGTCTGGTAGGTTAAAGTCGCCCACCAGAACAAGGGCAGGTGATCTTGAGGCAGCCTCCAGTTGCTTAAAGAGTAATAAATCAACCTCTTCTTCCTGGTTGGGTGGTCTGTAACAGACTCCAACCAGGATATCAGCCTTGTTGGCCTTCGCCTTAAGTCTCACCCATAATGACTCAAATTGATCATCTTTGATTTCTATCTCCACGACATCCAGAGCATCCCTAATATACAGAGCCACTCCCCCGCCCTTTCTCCCTTGCCTGTCTCTCCTGAAGAGTCTGTAGCCATTGATTACAGCACACCAATCATGTGAGCTATCCCACCACGTTTCAGTGATGGCGACAATATCATAATTTCCCTCCAGCACCAGAGCTTCCAGCTCCTCTTGTTTGTTACCCATACTGCGTGCATTAGTGTACATGCACTTCAGCTGGGCTGCTGCTTTTACTCCTAGCTCTAGCCTACCATCCTCAATTCCCTTTGATTTATCTCTGGTGCTGTCATGTTTAACCCCCTCCCCCTTCCATTCTAGTATGTGATAGATCCATTCAGTACCATGCTCTTTGGCCCAATTTTTTACAAGATTGTTCTTGAAATGAGTACCATTGTCTGACTCGATTCTCTCTGGAGTTCCATGTCTCCACAAGATCTGTCTCTCCAAACAAACAATGGTGTTACGTGCAGTAGCATGTGGAACTGGATAGGTTTCCAACCATCCAGTGCTGGCTTCTACCATCGTTAGCACATACTGCTTGCCAGAACGAGATCAAGGTAAAGTCATGTAGTCAATTTGCCAGGCTTCACCATACTTGTACTTTGACCATCTCTCACCATACCATAAGGGCTTGATTCGCTTAGCCTGCTTAATAGCAGCACAAATGCCACAGTCATAGATGACTTGGGTGATAGCGTCCATGGACAAGTCAATTGACCTATCGCGAGCCCATCGGTATGTTCCATCTCTGCCTTGATGTCCAGACGAATCATGGGCCCACCGAGCTAAGAACAGCTCACCTCGGTGTTTCCAATCAAGGTCAATGTCAAGTTCAGAGTTGGTATCAACTTGAGAAATCTTAGCAGCTTGGTCTGCCTTCTGGTTATGTTGATGTTCCTCAGTAGCTCTGCTCTTAGGCATGTGTGCATCTACGTGCCGCACCTTCACTGGAATTTTCTCCAGTCGTGCATCAATGTCCTGCCATAGATCAGCACACCAAATAGGCTTTCCTTTCCTCTGCCAACCATGCTTCTTCCAGTCCTTTAGCCAACCCCATAGAGCATTGGCTACCATCCACGAGTCAGTGTAGAGGTAAAGGATAGGCCAATTTTCACGTTCAGCCACATCAAGAGCAAGTTGAACAGCTTTTACCCCAGTGAACTGACTGGATTCTCCTTCTCCATCTTTCGTTTCGGTAACTCTCCTGGGTGGATTCCAAACCGCTGACTTCCATATTCGCTTGTTCCCAACAAGACGCCAGGAACCATCTGTGAACAAAGCATAGTTCTTTTCCTGATCAGAGAGATCACCATAGGGAGGAGCTTCCTCAGCACGAGTTATTTTCTCTTCTGGAGGTGTGATGGTTTGGGGGTTACCCCGCCCCCCCACACTTTAGAATTTGCCCCAGCTAACTCAGACGGACCCTGGGAATATAGATGAAGCAATTTATTTACAGCTAGCAGAATTTACAAGCAGCTATTTACAATATATACAGTTATATACAATTATATACAGAAATATACAAAGGATAAACAATACAAAAGCACAACTCCCCTCCCAGAAACCTGAGTCCCCAGGAGGGGCTCTCAAACCACCCCAACACCTCCCCCCGGCCCTCTCAACCTTACCCCAGTTCTCAGGAAGAAAAGAGGTGCAGTCAAGAGGTTAGGGAGCAAGGTTAGTAGGAGCAGGGTTAATGAGATGTGACCAGGTCTAAGGCAAGAGCAAGAGTGAGAAACAAAATGGAGAAGAAGTCTTTCTTCTTCCCAGAGTTCTCAGCGAGACTGTGAGAGAAGTTGACATCAATTGTTTTCATTTCACTGTCCTTTATCTAGTTCTGTTACCAAAACATTCCAGCTTGCTTCAAACTAGCACAATCCACCCCTTGTCTGCTTCGCTCAGAGTATCGCTGAGAATTATCCAATCTAATCTAAACCAATATTTACACTAAAACAATATATACAAGTTCAGTTCACACTTCAACCAGATGTAGGTGATTCAAAAGCTCAGAACAGGGACTCCCAGGTGATGTTGGGTTCGTGCTCACGTACTGTAGATTCTATCGTAGACTCTCTCAGTGTTGGGCGCCGATGTTACCTAGAACAGAAAACTCCTAAGAACTTGAATTTAAACTCTCTCAGCTAAGGTTAAATTTCTCTGTGGAATACACTGGATTTCACCATTCTCCTGCATTACCCAGTATGTATGACCAGGACCTTCAGCAGAAACCACCCCTCGGACAGGTTTCCCTTCGCCCGAAGGAGAAAATACCCAAACAGTTTTCCCTAACAGGTTCTTCTCATGTACAACAGGAACTTTATCACCGTCTACTGTTTGGACCAAATCTGATTCTGCAGGTCCTGCTCTGTTTACTGAACCTCTGCTATTTACCAACCAGGTAGCTTGTGCTAAATGTTTGTCCCAGTTTTTTAGAGTTCCACCCCCCATGGCTTTTAGGGTGGTTTTCAGCAAACCATTGTAGCGTTCAATCTTCCCTGAAGCTGGTGCATAGTAGGGTATATGACAGATCCATTCAATACCATGCTCTTTGGCCCAGTTTTTTACAAGATTGTTCTTGAAATGAGTACCATTGTCTGACTCGATTCTCTCTGGAGTTCCATGTCTCCACAAGATCTGTCTCTCCAAACCAACAATGGTGTTACGTGCAGTAGCATGTGGAACTGGATAGGTTTCCAACCATCCAGTGCTAGCTTCTACCATCGTTAGCACATACTGCTTGCCAGAACGAGATCGAGGTAAAGTGATGTAGTCAATCTGCCAGGCTTCACCATACTTGTACTTTGACCATCTCTCACCATACCATAAGGGCTTGATTCGCTTAGCCTGCTTAATAGCAGCACAAATGTCACAGTCATAGATGACTTGGGTGATAGCGTCCATGGACAAGTCAATTGACCTATCACGAGCCCATCGGTATGTTCCATCTCTGCCTTGATGTCCAGATGAGTCATGGGCCCACCGAGCTAAGAACAGCTCACCTTGGTGTTTCCAATCAAGGTCAATGTCCAGTTCAGAGTTGGTATCAGCTTGAGCAATCTTAGCAGCTTGGTCTGCCTTCTGGTTATGTTGATGTTCCTCAGTAGCTCTGCTCTTAGGCATGTGTGCATCTACGTGCCGTACCTTCACTGGAGTTTTCTCCAGTCGTGCATCAATGTCCTGCCACAGATCAGCACACCAAATAGGCTTTCCTTTCCTCTGCCAACCATGCTTCTTCCAGTCCTTCAGCCAACCCCATAGAGCATTGGCTACCATCCACGAGTCGGTGTAGAGGTAAAGGATAGGCCAATTCTCGCGTTCAGCCACATCAAGAGCAAGTTGATCAGCTTTTACCTCAGCGAACTGACTGGATTCTCCTTCGCCATCTTTCGTTTCGGTAACTCTCCTGGTTGGACTCCAAACCGCTGACTTCCATATTCGCTTGTTGCCAACAAGACGACAGGAACCATCTGTGAACAAAGCATAGTTCTTTTCCTGATCAGAGAGATCACCATAGGGAGGAGCTTCCTCAGCACGAGTTATTTTCTCCTCTGGAGGTTTGGAACAGTCTGTGCCTTCCGGCCAGTTGGTGATCACCTCCACCAGACCAGGTCGGTCAAGATTACCCATTCGTGCTCGCTGGGTTATCAAAGCCATCCATTTAGACCAGGTTGCATCTGTGGCATGATGTGGTGATGAACCTTTGCCCTTGAACATCCAGTTAAGAACTGGCAGTCTAGGAGCTAAAAGCAATTGTGACTCAGTTCCAATCACTTCAGAAGCTGCTTTCACTCCCTCATAGGCTGCTAGAATCTCTTTCTCAGTTGCGGTATAATTAGTCTCTGAGCCTCTGTAACAACGTCCCCAGAAACCAAGTGGACGACCACGTGTCTCATTTGGAGCTCTCTGCCAAAGGCTCCAAGTTGGACCATTGTCACTGGCAGCCGTGTACAGAATGTTTTTAATGTCTGGACCAGATCTCACAGGTCCCAGGCCCACTGCATGGACTATTTCTCGCTTAATTTGATCAAAGGCTGCTTGTTGTTCAGGTCCCCACTCGAAATTGTTTCTCTTACGAGTCACATCATGCAGAGGTTTGACAATCTGACTGAAACCAGGAATGTGTAGTCTCCAAAATGCCACCACACCAAGGAAAGAAAGTGTGTCCTTCTTACTGGTGGGAACTGCCATGGTAGAGACTTTGTTGATCACATCCTGAGGAATGTAACGGCGACCATCCTGCCACCGCACTCCCAGAAACTGAATTTCTCTGGCAGGTCCTTTGACCTTGTCTCTCTTAATGGCAAAACCTGCTTGCAACAGAATGTCAATGATCTTGTTACCTTTCTCGAAGACTTCCTCAGCAGTTTGGCCCCACACAATGATGTCGTCGATGTACTGGATGTGCCCTGGAGCTTTACCTTTCTCCAGTGCATTGTGGATGACTGAGTGACAGATGGTTGAGCTGTGTTTCCACCCCTGAGGCAAACGATTGATCTGGTACTGGATTCCTCTCCAGGTGAATGCAAACTGAGGCCTGCACTCCTTTGCTATGGGAATAGAGAAGAAAGCATTAGCAATGTCTATGGTTTCATACCATTTAGCCTCCTTCGATTCCAGCTCGTACTGGAGTTCCAGCATGTCCGGCACAGCTGCACTCATGGGTGGCGTCACCTCGTTGAGGGCACGAAAGTCAACTGTCAGTCTCCAGTCGCCCGTAGGTTTGCGCACAGGCCAGATGGGACTGTTGAAAGGTGAATGAGATTTCTCTATGACAGCCTGACTCTCCAATTGACGAATCAGCTGATGAATGGGCTACAAAGAGTCACGGTTAGTTCTGTACTGCCTATGATGAACAGTTTGAGTTGCAATTGGCACTTCCAGGTCCTCTATGTCATGATGTCCCACAACTGCAGATTCATCAGAAAGTTCAGGTCTAATAGACAATTTCAATTTATCATCCTCAATCTCTACAGATGCTATTCCAAAAGCCCATTTATGACCCTTAGGATCTTTGAAACAACCTTGTCTCAAAAAATCAATTCCCAGAATGCAAGGCGCATCAGGACCAGTTACAATAGTATGTGTCTTCCACTCTTTACCAGTTAAACTGATCTCAGCCTGTACCTTAGTTAACTCTTGAGATCCAAAAGTGATTCCAAAAATAGATATGGACTCTGTCCCTTTGCAATTAGATGGCAATAAAGTACACTGAGCACCTGTGTCAACTAAAGCCCTGTATTTCCAAACTCTTGAACTGCCAGGCCACCTAATGAATACATTCCAATAGATTCGGTTCTCTCCACTATCCCTTTCCTCCTCCTGGCTGGAGGCAGGGCATCCCTAATGCTGAACATGGCATGTAGGGTGTACACAGTGATTAGTGTTCTTGTGAGAGGAACTGCAACTGTTGGAACAATTGCAGTTGCTCTCGGGAGCTGAAGAAGTGACAGCTACTTTCCTGGCATTATTGCCTCTGTTTCTGCCACTCTGCAGATCCCTGACTCTCTTTGAAAGAGCTGAAGTAGGTTTACCATCCCACTTGTTCATGTTCTCCCTGTATGTGTCACGCAGAAGTATCCAAAGTGACACACGTGATTGCTGCTGTCTGGGTGGAATTTGTCTCCTCCTGGGCTGGAATTGCCTTGCAGGAGGTGGGCGTCTGTTCCTGACTGCAGAAACATGCACCCATTCAGATGATGCAGGAATGGTATCCTTGACCAGATTTTTGAGATCCTCCTTTAGTTCTTTCATGCCATTTCTAATGCCATTCTCAATACCTTCCTTACGCTCTGTAGTCATAGTCTTTATGGCACAGATTATACCAGAATGTGACAAGCTATCCTCTATCTGCCTGAGCTGGTCAGTGAATTCACCAACAGTGAAAGATCTTCCATTATCACTCCTTGCTAGGAATTTACTGGCCAAGATGTTAGCATAGGATGAAGGAGCAAGCTTAATAAGCTTCTTCATGAGACCTGTTCCCAAAGGAATATCATCAGGCTCATGAGTACCATGATCTCCATAAAGCACTTCCTTCACAGCAAACTCCTTCAGAAGCTTAATTCCCTGCTCAATGGTGTTCCACTTCTTGGCAGCCCATGGCAAATCATCTCGGGAAGGATATCTCATAGCCACAGCCAACAGAAGGCGTGTCCACAAGCTAACCCTACCAAGAGGACTTGCTAGGTGTTTGTCCACTCCACTCTCCTTAGTGAGTGGTCCCAGCTGCTTGGCAGACTTGTCTCCCACCTGCAGAGCATTAGCACCAATGCCACGGCATCTCACTAGCCAGCTTAGGATTGGCTCACCTGATTCCCTTGTGTATTCCTTCCTAACTTCCCTGACCTGTCTGAGTGGATCCTTGGAGCCTTGGATGTCATCTTCCACCTCTTCTTCCTGTTGTTGATCTGGTGGTACTGGGCCTAACAGAACTTTCCTCATAGCATTCCTAAACTCATGGGAACCATCCTCTCTCTTGGCAGCTAACCTCACAGCACTCCTCTCACTTGAGTATTGTTGTCTCAGCACATCTACAAGGTCTCGCAGACTAACTATCTCATCCTCCTCCTCTTCTCCTTGCTGCTGATCACCAGAGGTCCCCTGTCTTACATCCTCCTGCGAACCACTCTTTGTCTTAGCTTTTGCCTTAGCAGGTGCCAGAAGGGCCTGAGCAGCAACAGACTTGGATGTGTCTGCTGGAGGGTTTGAATCCTTAGGGGTCTGACCTGGAGCATTTGTATCCTTAGAGGTCTGACTTGGAGCTTGTGAGTTCAAATCTGCCTTACTTTTAACAGGAGGATTTTGGTTCTGGTCTGCTGGCTGGGGTTTCAAATTGGCTGAGCTGGTGTCATTAGGATTTGGACTGACTGGGCTAGCGTTACCAGCATTAGCGTTATTATCATTAGTGGGATTATTTGCCTGTCCTCCTGGGGCTCCTGCCAACCCTGACTTGTTTTCATTTTTGCTAGGGACATTCTGATTTTGGGTACCTGCCTGTGCTCCTGAGGCTCCTGCTGAACTCTGCCCATTATCATTATTGTTTACGTTAGTGGCGGGAACGCTGGCTGTGTTCCCAGAACCTATAGAGGAGGGTGGAGAGGCTGGCAAGGGGGAAGCCGATAACTGTGTTCCCTTGTTTTGCTGTGAAAGAGACTGCTTCTGAGACACAGAATTTTTCCTAGCTCTTACAGAAGCTGGTTTTGAATTTTTTACAAATAATACCAAAATTAATATGAAATTTAAAACTACAAGAGCCAGTATAATGCCCAGCAACCCTGCCATGCTCTGTTTCGAGTAGAAATCCTTGCAGGGATTTGGCATTTCAGTTTGGGGCTGGATGACCCTCATGAGAGCAGTAGATAAAGCAGACTCTCGATTGATTGTAACATTATTGACAAAAACTCTTGTAATATCACTAGTAATATTCTCAGTGAAACTAAAACCAGCATAACCAAGAATGAAATCACCCCAGCTCCAGAACATGTTTGAAAGCTTAACTTTAGCCTTCTTGAAAACTACATGAAGCAAGAAATAACCAATTTGATCTTTGATCCAATTGTAGACAAAAAAACAGAAAACAGGCCACACAGCAACCCCCACCAAATACAATAGCTGCTTGATTAGCTTCATCTTAATTCCCAGAGCTAATTTTCCAATCACTCCCATATATCTCTAGCCCCACGTTGGGAAAGCCAATTAAAAAATGTGATGGTTTGGGGGTTACCCCGCCCCCCCACACTTTAGAATTTGCCCCAGCTAACTCAGACGGACCCTGGGAATATAGATGAAGCAATTTATTTACAGCTAGCAGAATTTACAAGCAGCTATTTACAATATATACAGTTATATACAATTATATACAGAAATATACAAAGGATAAACAATACAAAAGCACAACTCCCCTCCCAGAAACCTGAGTCCACAGGAGGGGCTCTCAAACCACCCCAACACCTCCCCCCGGCCCTCTCAACCTTACCCCAGTTCTCAGGAAGAAAAGAGGTGCAGCCAAGAGGTTAGGGAGCAAGGTTAGTAGGAGCAGGGTTAATGAGATGTGACCAGGTCTAAGGCAAGAGCAAGAGTGAGAAACAAAATGGAGAAGAAGTCTTTCTTCTTCCCAGAGTTCTCAGCGAGACTGTGAGAGAAGTTGACATCAATTGTTTTCATTTCACTGTCCTTTATCTAGTTCTGTTACCAAAACATTCCAGCTTGCTTCAAACTAGCACAGGAGGTTTGGAACAGTCTGTGCCTTCCGGCCAGTTGGTGATCACCTCCACCAGACCAGGTCGGTCAAGATTACCCATTCGTGCTCGTTGGGTTATCAAAGCCATCCATTTAGACCAGGTTGCATCTGTGGCATGATGTGGTGATGAACCTTTACCCTTGAACATCCAATTAAGAACTGGCAGTCTAGGAGCTAAAAGCAATTGTGACTCAGTTCCAATCACTTCAGAAGCTGCTTTCACTCCCTCATAGGCTGCTAGAATCTCTTTCTCAGTTGCAGTGTAATTTGTCTCCGAACCTCTGTAACAACGTCCCCAGAAACCAAGTGGACGACCACGTGTCTCATTTGGAGCTCTCTGCCAAAGACTCCAAGTTGGACCATTTTCACTGGCAGCCGTGTACAGAATGTTTTTAATGTCCGGACCAGATCTCACAGGTCCCAAGCCCACTGCATGGACTATTTCTCGCTTGATCTGATCAAAGGCTGCTTGTTGTTCAAGTCCCCACTCGAAATTGTTTCTCTTACGAGTCACATCGTGCAGAGGTTTGACAATCTGACTGAAACCAGGAATGTGTAGTCTCCAAAATCCCACCACACCAAGGAAAGTAAGTGTGTCCTTCTTCCTGGTGGGAACTGCCATGGTAGAGACTTTGTTAATCACATCCTGAGGAATCTAACGGCGGCCATCCTGCCACCGCACTCCCAGAAACTGAATTTCTCTGGCAGGTCCTTTGACCTTGTCTCTCTTAATGGCAAAACCTGCTTGCAACAGAATGTCAATGATTTTGTTACCTTTCTCGAAGACTTCCTCAGCAGTTTGGCCCCACACAATGATGTCGTCGATGTACTGGATGTGCCCTGGAGCTTTACCTTTCTCCAGTGCATTGTGGATGACCGAATGACAGATGGTTGAGCTGTGCTTCCACCCCTGAGGCAAACGGTTGAACTGATACTGGATTCCTCTCCAGGTGAATGCAAACTGAGGCCTGCACTCCTTTGCTATGGGAATAGAGAAGAAAGCATTAGCAATGTCTCGGTAGCTCTGTGGTAGAGTGCTTGCCTGCTGTGCAGAAGGTCCCAAGTTCGATTCCTGTCCAGACTCCTGCAGCATTGTTTTTGTTATCCTTATCATTGTTTATGTTAGTGGTGGGGACATTGGCCGTATTCCCAGCACTTGGAGAAGGAGGGGCAGAGGCTGGCAAGGGGGAAGCCGATAACTGTGTTCCCTTGTTTTGCTGTGAAAGAGACTGCTTCTGAGACACAGAATTTTTCCTAGTTCTTACAGAAGCTGGTTTTGAATTTTTCACAAATAATGCCAAAATTAATATGAAATTTAAAACTACAAGAGCCAGTATAATGCACAGCAACCCCACCACAGTCTCTTTTCTGTAAAAATCCTTGCATGGACTTGGCATTTCAGTTTGGGGCTGGATGACCCTCATGAGAGCAGTAGATAAAGCAGACTCTCGATTGATTGTAACATTATTGACAAAAACTCTTGTAATATCACTAGTAATATTCTCAGTGACAGTAAAACCAGCATAACCAAGAATAAAATCACCCCAGCTCCAGAACATGTTTGAAAGCTTAACTTTAGCCTTCTTAAAAACTACATGAAGCAAGAAATAACCAATTTGATCTTTGATCCAATTGTACACAAAAAACCAGAAAACAGGCCACACAAAAATCCCCACCAAGTACAATAGCTGCTTGATTAGCTTCATCTTAATTCCCAGAGCTAATTTCCAATCACTCAAATCTATCTAGCCCCACGTTGGGCGCCAATAAAAAATGTGATGGTTTGGGGGTTACCCCGCCCCCCCACACTTTAGAATTTGCCCCAGCTAACTCAGACGGACCCTGGGAATATAGATGAAGCAATTTATTTACAGCTAGCAGAATTTACAAGCAGCTATTTACAATATATACAGTTATATACAATTATATACAGAAATATACAAAGGATAAACAATACAAAAGCACAACTCCCCTCCCAGAAACCTGAGTCCACAGGAGGGGCTCTCAAACCACCCCAACACCTCCCCCCGGCCCTCTCAACCTTACCCCAGTTCTCAGGAAGAAAAGAGGTGCAGCCAAGAGGTTAGGGAGCAAGGTTAGTAGGAGCAGGGTTAATGAGATGTGACCAGGTCTAAGGCAAGAGCAAGAGTGAGAAACAAAATGGAGAAGAAGTCTTTCTTCTTCCCAGAGTTCTCAGCGAGACTGTGAGAGAAGTTGACATCAATTGTTTTCATTTCACTGTCCTTTATCTAGTTCTGTTACCAAAACATTCCAGCTTGCTTCAAACTAGCACAGGAGGTTTGGAACAGTCTGTGCCTTCCGGCCAGTTGGTGATCACCTCCACCAGACCAGGTCGGTCAAGATTACCCATTCGTGCTCGTTGGGTTATCAAAGCCATCCATTTAGACCAGGTTGCATCTGTGGCATGATGTGGTGATGAACCTTTACCCTTGAACATCCAATTAAGAACTGGCAGTCTAGGAGCTAAAAGCAATTGTGACTCAGTTCCAATCACTTCAGAAGCTGCTTTCACTCCCTCATAGGCTGCTAGAATCTCTTTCTCAGTTGCAGTGTAATTTGTCTCCGAACCTCTGTAACAACGTCCCCAGAAACCAAGTGGACGACCACGTGTCTCATTTGGAGCTCTCTGCCAAAGACTCCAAGTTGGACCATTTTCACTGGCAGCCGTGTACAGAATGTTTTTAATGTCCGGACCAGATCTCACAGGTCCCAAGCCCACTGCATGGACTATTTCTCGCTTGATCTGATCAAAGGCTGCTTGTTGTTCAAGTCCCCACTCGAAATTGTTTCTCTTACGAGTCACATCGTGCAGAGGTTTGACAATCTGACTGAAACCAGGAATGTGTAGTCTCCAAAATCCCACCACACCAAGGAAAGTAAGTGTGTCCTTCTTCCTGGTGGGAACTGCCATGGTAGAGACTTTGTTAATCACATCCTGAGGAATCTAACGGCGGCCATCCTGCCACCGCACTCCCAGAAACTGAATTTCTCTGGCAGGTCCTTTGACCTTGTCTCTCTTAATGGCAAAACCTGCTTGCAACAGAATGTCAATGATTTTGTTACCTTTCTCGAAGACTTCCTCAGCAGTTTGGCCCCACACAATGATGTCGTCGATGTACTGGATGTGCCCTGGAGCTTTACCTTTCTCCAGTGCATTGTGGATGACCGAATGACAGATGGTTGAGCTGTGCTTCCACCCCTGAGGCAAACGGTTGAACTGATACTGGATTCCTCTCCAGGTGAATGCAAACTGAGGCCTGCACTCCTTTGCTATGGGAATAGAGAAGAAAGCATTAGCAATGTCTCGGTAGCTCTGTGGTAGAGTGCTTGCCTGCTGTGCAGAAGGTCCCAAGTTCGATTCCTGTCCAGACTCCTGCAGCATTGTTTTTGTTATCGTTATCATTGTTTATGTTAGTGGTGGGGACATTGGCCGTATTCCCAGCACTTGGAGAAGGAGGGGCAGAGGCTGGCAAGGGGGAAGCCGATAACTGTGTTCCCTTGTTTTGCTGTGAAAGAGACTGCTTCTGAGACACAGAATTTTTCCTAGTTCTTACAGAAGCTGGTTTTGAATTTTTCACAAATAATGCCAAAATTAATATGAAATTTAAAACTACAAGAGCCAGTATAATGCACAGCAACCCCACCACAGTCTCTTTTCTGTAAAAATCCTTGCATGGACTTGGCATTTCAGTTTGGGGCTGGATGACCCTCATGAGAGCAGTAGATAAAGCAGACTCTCGATTGATTGTAACATTATTGACAAAAACTCTTGTAATATCACTAGTAATATTCTCAGTGACAGTAAAACCAGCATAACCAAGAATAAAATCACCCCAGCTCCAGAACATGTTTGAAAGCTTAACTTTAGCCTTCTTAAAAACTACATGAAGCAAGAAATAACCAATTTGATCTTTGATCCAATTGTACACAAAAAACCAGAAAACAGGCCACACAAAAATCCCCACCAAGTACAATAGCTGCTTGATTAGCTTCATCTTAATTCCCAGAGCTAATTTCCAATCACTCAAATCTATCTAGCCCCACGTTGGGCGCCAATAAAAAATGTGATGGTTTGGGGGTTACCCCGCCCCCCCACACTTTAGAATTTGCCCCAGCTAACTCAGACGGACCCTGGGAATATAGATGAAGCAATTTATTTACAGCTA
Source organism: Pogoniulus pusillus (assembly GCF_015220805.1). Lineage (NCBI taxonomy): Eukaryota > Metazoa > Chordata > Aves > Piciformes > Lybiidae > Pogoniulus > Pogoniulus pusillus. Next base: position 279,712 of record NW_026974537.1, on the reverse strand, counting down.
GCAGAATTTACAAGCAGCTATTTACAATATATACAGTTATATACAATTATATACAGAAATATACAAAGGATAAACAATACAAAAGCACAACTCCCCTCCCAGAAACCTGAGTCCACAGGAGGGGCTCTCAAACCACCCCAACACCTCCCCCCGGCCCTCTCAACCTTACCCCAGTTCTCAGGAAGAAAAGAGGTGCAGCCAAGAGGTTAGGGAGCAAGGTTAGTAGGAGCAGGGTTAATGAGATGTGACCAGGTCTAAGGCAAGAGCAAGAGTGAGAAACAAAATGGAGAAGAAGTCTTTCTTCTTCCCAGAGTTCTCAGCGAGACTGTGAGAGAAGTTGACATCAATTGTTTTCATTTCTCTGCCCGTTATCTAGTTCTGTTACCAAAACATTCCAGCTTGCTTCAAACTAGCACAGGAGGTTTGGAACAGTCTGTGCCTTCCGGCCAGTTGGTGATCACCTCCACCAGACCAGGTCGGTCAAGATTACCCATTCGTGCTCGTTGGGTTATCAAAGCCATCCATTTAGACCAGGTTGCATCTGTGGCATGATGTGGTGATGAACCTTTACCCTTGAACATCCAATTAAGAACTGGCAGTCTAGGAGCTAAAAGCAATTGTGACTCAGTTCCAATCACTTCAGAAGCTGCTTTCACTCCCTCATAGGCTGCTAGAATCTCTTTCTCAGTTGCAGTGTAATTTGTCTCCGAACCTCTGTAACAACGTCCCCAGAAACCAAGTGGACGACCACGTGTCTCATTTGGAGCTCTCTGCCAAAGACTCCAAGTTGGACCATTTTCACTGGCAGCCGTGTACAGAATGTTTTTAATGTCCGGACCAGATCTCACAGGTCCCAAGCCCACTGCATGGACTATTTCTCGCTTGATCTGATCAAAGGCTGCTTGTTGTTCAAGTCCCCACTCGAAATTGTTTCTCTTACGAGTCACATCGTGCAGAGGTTTGACAATCTGACTGAAACCAGGAATGTGTAGTCTCCAAAATCCCACCACACCAAGGAAAGTAAGTGTGTCCTTCTTCCTGGTGGGAACTGCCATGGTAGAGACTTTGTTAATCACATCCTGAGGAATCTAACGGCGGCCATCCTGCCACCGCACTCCCAGAAACTGAATTTCTCTGGCAGGTCCTTTGACCTTGTCTCTCTTAATGGCAAAACCTGCTTGCAACAGAATGTCAATGATTTTGTTACCTTTCTCGAAGACTTCCTCAGCAGTTTGGCCCCACACAATGATGTCGTCGATGTACTGGATGTGCCCTGGAGCTTTACCTTTCTCCAGTGCATTGTGGATGACCGAATGACAGATGGTTGAGCTGTGCTTCCACCCCTGAGGCAAACGGTTGAACTGATACTGGATTCCTCTCCAGGTGAATGCAAACTGAGGCCTGCACTCCTTTGCTATGGGAATAGAGAAGAAAGCATTAGCAATGTCTCGGTAGCTCTGTGGTAGAGTGCTTGCCTGCTGTGCAGAAGGTCCCAAGTTCGATTCCTGTCCAGACTCCTGCAGCATTGTTTTTGTTATCGTTATCATTGTTTATGTTAGTGGTGGGGACATTGGCCGTATTCCCAGCACTTGGAGAAGGAGGGGCAGAGGCTGGCAAGGGGGAAGCCGATAACTGTGTTCCCTTGTTTTGCTGTGAAAGAGACTGCTTCTGAGACACAGAATTTTTCCTAGTTCTTACAGAAGCTGGTTTTGAATTTTTCACAAATAATGCCAAAATTAATATGAAATTTAAAACTACAAGAGCCAGTATAATGCACAGCAACCCCACCACAGTCTCTTTTCTGTAAAAATCCTTGCATGGACTTGGCATTTCAGTTTGGGGCTGGATGACCCTCATGAGAGCAGTAGATAAAGCAGACTCTCGATTGATTGTAACATTATTGACAAAAACTCTTGTAATATCACTAGTAATATTCTCAGTGACAGTAAAACCAGCATAACCAAGAATAAAATCACCCCAGCTCCAGAACATGTTTGAAAGCTTAACTTTAGCCTTCTTAAAAACTACATGAAGCAAGAAATAACCAATTTGATCTTTGATCCAATTGTACACAAAAAACCAGAAAACAGGCCACACAAAAATCCCCACCAAGTACAATAGCTGCTTGATTAGCTTCATCTTAATTCCCAGAGCTAATTTCCAATCACTCAAATCTATCTAGCCCCACGTTGGGCGCCAATAAAAAATGTGATGGTTTGGGGGTTACCCCGCCCCTCCCACACTTTGTATTTGCCCCAGCTAACTCAGACGCACCCTGGGAATATAGATGAAGCAATTTATTTACATCTAGCGGAATTTATCAGCAGCTATTTACAATATATACAGTTATATACAATTATATACAGAAATATACAAAGGATAAACAACACAAAAGCACAACTCCCCTCCCAGAAACCTGAGTCCCCGGGAGGGACTTTTAAACCACCCCAACACCTCCCCCGGCCCTCTCAACCTAACCCCAGTTCTCAGGAAGAAGAAAGGTGCAGCCAAGAGGTTAGGGAGCAGGGTTTGATAGCAGTGATGTTAGAAAGATGTGTCTCGGTCTAAGGCAAAAGCAAGAGTGAAAAACAAAGTGGAGAAAGTTTACTTCTTCTTCCCAGAGCTCTCAGCGTGACTGTGAGAGAAGTTGACATCAATTGTTTTCATTTCACTGCCCGTTATCTAGTTCTTTTACCAAAACATTCTAGCTTGCTTCAAACTAGCACACTATGGTTCTACAATGGGGCTAGGCTCCAAACGTGTTTCTGCTTCAAAGGAAAGGAGCTAGGAGAATGTTTCTTTTGCCAGTGTGTGGGGCAGCTGGAAAGCTGCAGATGGTGCATGGGATTCCAGGCTAGGCCATTCCTGACTGGATCTGCAAGCAGAATGAGTACTTTTTTGAAGCCTCGTTTGTATGGTTCTTCAATGGGGCTAGGATCAAAACGGGTTTCCGCTTCAAAGGAATGGAGCTAGGAGAAAGTTTCTTTTGCTAGTGTGTGAGGCTGGTGGAAAGCTGCAGAATGGTGCATGTGACTCAGGGCTAGGCCATTCCTGGCTAGGTCTTTAAGTGGAATGTCTGCTTATTCTGAACTGCATTTCTATGGTTCTTTTATGGGTCTGGGATCAAAATGTGTTTCTGCTTCTAAAGAAAGGAGCTCGGAGAAAGTTTCTATTGTCAGTGTGTAAGGCAGCTAGAAAGCTGCCGAATGGTGCATGTGAATCAAGTGTAGGCCAATAATGGCTGCCGCTGTAAGCAGAATGAGTGCTTTTTCTAAATCACATTTCTATGGTTCTTCAGTGGGGCTAGGCTCCAAACGTGTTTCTGCTTCAAAGGAAAGGAGCTAGGAGAAAGAATCATTTGCCCGTGAGTGAGGCATCTGGGAAGCTGCAGAATGGTGCATGGGATTGCAGGCTAGGCCATTCCTGGCTGGTACTTTAAGCAGAATGTTTGCTTTTTCTAAACCGCATTTGTATGGTTCTTCAATGGGGCTAGGATCAAAAAGTGTTTCTGCTTCAAAGGAAAGGAGCAAGGGGAAAGTTTCTATTGCCAGTGTGTAAGGCAGCTACAAAGCTGCAGAATGGTGCATGTGATTCAAGTGTAGGCCTATACTGGCTGCCGCTGTAAGCAGAATGAATGCTTTTTCTAAACCACATGTCTATGGTTCTTCGATGGGGCTAGGATCCAAACGAGTTTCTGCTTCAAAGGAAAGGAGCTAGAAGAAAGAATCATTTGCCAGTGTGTGAGGCAGCTGTAAAGCTGCAGAATGGTGCATGGGATTCAAGGCCAGGCCAGTCCTGGCTGGCGCTGTAAGCAGAATGAATGCCTTTTCTAAAGCACTTTTGAATGAGTCCGCAAAGCAGAAAGGATGAAAATTGTGTTTCTGCTTCAAAGGAAAGGAGCTAGGAGAAAGTTTCTTTTGCCAGTGTGTCATGCAGCAGGAAACCTGCAGAATGGTGCATGGGATTCCAGGCTAGGCCATTCCTGACTGAGTCTGCAAGCAGAATGAGTACTTTTTTGAAGCCTCATTTGTATGGTTCTTCAATGGGGCTGGGGTCAAAAAGTGTTTCTGCTTCAAAGGTAAGGAGCTTGGAGAGTTTCTTTTGCCAGTGTGTGACGCAGCAGGAAACCTGGAGAATGGTGCATGGGTTTCCAGGCTAGGCCATTCCTGACTGAGTCTGCAAGCAGAATGAGTACTTTTTTGGAGCCTCGTTTGTATGTTTCTTCAAAGGGCCTAGGATCAAAAAGGGTTTCTTCTTCAAAGGAATGAGGTAGGAGAAAGTTTCTTTTGCCAGTGTGTGAGGGAACTGGAAAGCTGCCGAATGGTGCATGTGATTCAAGGCTAGGCCAATCCTGGCTGGCGCTGTAAGCAGAATGAATGCCTTTTCTAAACTGCATTTGAATGAGTTCGCAAAGCAGCAAGGATCAAAACGTGTTTCTGCTTCAAAGGAAAGGAGCTAGGAGAAAGTTTCTTTTGCCAGTGTGTAAGGCAGCTGGATAGCTGCAGAATGGTGCATGGGATTGCAGGCTAGGCCATTCCTGGCTGGGTCTATAAGCAGAATGAGTCTTTTTTTGAAGCTTCATTTGTATGGTTCTTCAATGGGGCTGGGGTCAAAAAGTGTTTCTGCTTCAAAGGTAAGGAGCTTGGAGAAAGTTTCTTTTGCAAGTGTGCTAGTTTGAAGCAAGCTGGAATGTTTTGGTAGAAGAACTAGATAACGGGCAGTGAAATGAAAAACAATTGTGTCTACTTCTCTCACAGTTACGCTGAGAACTCTGGGAAGAAGAAGAAAACATTCTCCATTTTGTCTCTCACTCTTGCTTTTGCCTTAGACCTGGTCACATCTCATTAACCCTGCTCCTACTAACCTTGCTCCCTAACCTCTTGGCTGCACCTCTCTTCTTCCTGAGAACTGGGGTAAGGTTGAGAGGGCCGGGGGGAGGTGTTGGGGTGGTTTGAGAGCCCCTCCTGGGGACTCAGGTTTCTGGGAGGGGAGTTGTGCTTTTGTATTGTTTATCCTTTGTATATTTCTGTATATAACTGTATATAACTGTATATATTGTAAATAGCTGCTTGTAAATTCTGCTAGCTGTAAATAAATTGCTTCATCTATATTCCCAGAGTCCGTCTCAGTTAGCTGGGGCAAATTCAAAAGTGTGGGGGGGGGTGGGGTAACCCCCAAACCATCACATTTTTAATTGGCTTTCCCAACGTGGGGCTAGAGATTTCAGTGAGTGGAAATTAGCTCTGGGAATTAAGATGAAGCTAATCAAGCAGCTATTGTATTTGGTTGGTGCATTGCTCTGGTCTGGTTTAGTTTTCTTGACATTTAATTGGATAAAAGCTCAAATTGTTGCTTATTTCATTGATCTGGCTTATAATAAAGCTAAAGCTAAGGTTTCAGATATGTTCTGGAGCTGGGGTGATTTAATTCTTGGTTATGCTGGTTTTAATATCTCTGAGAATATTACAAAGGATATTACAAGAGCTCTGGTCAATAATGTGACAATCAATGGAAATTCTGCTTTAAATATGGCTCTAATGAGAGTTATTCAGCCTAAGACAGGAATTCCAACTGTTTGTATAGGCACATGCTCGTGTAAAACTGTTTTTCTTCTCACAATTTTTAATATTTGCCTCATGATTTTAATATTCATATTAATTTTGACATTATTGGTGAAAAATTCAAAACCAGTTTCTGTAAGAGCTAGGAAAAATTCTGTGTCTCAGAAGCAGTCTCTTTCACAGCAAAACAAGGGAACACAGTTATCAGCTTCCCCATTGCCGGCCTCTGCCCCTCCTTCTCCAAGTGCTGGGAACACAGCCAATGTTCCCGCCAATAATGTAAACAATGATAAGGATAACCAAAACAAGCCGCAGAGTTTAGCAGGAGCCTCAGGAGCACAGGCAAGTACCCAAAACAGAATGTTCCTAGCAACAATCAAAACACGTCAGGGTTGGCAGGCATCCCAGGAGGACAGGCAAATAATAACACTGCTAGTGCTAGTAACGCTAGCCCAGTCAGTCCAAATCCTAATGACACCAGCTCAGCCAATTCAAACCCCCAGCCAGCAGACCAGAACCAAAATCCTCCTGTTAAAAGCAAGGCAGATTTGAACTCATAAGCTCCAGGTCAGACCCCTAAGGATACAAATGCTCCAAGTCAGACCTCCAATAATTCAAATGCTCCAGGTCAGACCCCTAAGGATTCAAACCCTTCAGGTCTGACTCCTAAAGATTCAAACCCTCCAGCAGACACATCCAAGTCTGTTGCTGCTCAGGCCCTTCTGGCACCTGCTAAGGCAAAAGCTAAGACAAAGAGTGGTTTGCAGGAGGATGTAAGACAGGGGACCTCTGGTGATCACCAGCAAGAGGAGGAAGAGGAGGCAGTTAGTCTGCGAGACCTTGTAGATGTGCTGAGACAATAATACTCAAGTGAGAGGAGCGCTGTGAGGTTAGCTGCCAGGAGAGAGGATGGTTCCAATGAGTTTAGGAATGCTATGAGGAAGATTGTGTTAGGCCCGGCACCACCAGAACAACAGGAAGAAGAGGAGGAAGATGACATCCAAGGCTCCAAGGATCCACTCAGAGAGGTCAGGGAAGTTAGGAAGGAATACACAAGGGAATCAGGTGAGCCAATCCTAAGCTGGCTAGTGAGATGCCGTGGCATTGGTGCTAATGCTCTGCAGGTAGGAGACAAGTCTGCCAAGCAGCTGGGACCACTCACTAAGGAGAGTGGAGTGGACAAACACCTAGCAAGTCCTCTTGGTAGGGTTAGCTTGTGGACACGCCTTTTGTTGGCTGTGGCTATGAGATATCCTTCCCGAGATGATTTGCCATGGGCTGCCAAGAAGTGGAACACTGTTGAGCAGGGAATGAAGCTTCTGAAGGAGTTTGCTGTGAAGGAAGTGCTTTATGGAGATCATGGTACTCATGAGCCTGACGATATTCCTTTGGGAACAGGTCTCATGAAGAAGCTGATTAAGCTTGCTCCTTCATCCTATGCTAACATCTTGGCCAGCAAATTCCTAGCAAGGAGTGATAATGGAAGGTCTTTCACTGTTGGTGAATTCACTGACCAGCTCAGGCAGATTGAGGACAGCTTGTCCCATTCTGGTATAATCTGTGCCATAAAGACTATGACTACAGAGTTTAAAGATACCATGAAAGAACTGAAGGAGGATCTCAAAAACATTACTAATCTGGTAAAGGATACCGTTCCTGCATCATCTGAATGGGTGAATGTTTCTGTAGTCAGGAACAGATGCCCACCTCCTGCAAGGCAATTCCAGCCCAGGAGGAGACGAATTCCACCTAGACAGCAGCAATCACGTGCGTCACTGTGGATACTTCTGCGTGACACATACGGGGAGAACATGAACAAGTGGGATGGTCAACCTACTTCAGCTCTTTCAAAGAGAGTCAGGGAACTGCAGAGTGGCAGAAACAGAGGAAATAATGCCCGAAAAGTAGCTGTCACTTCTTCAGCTCCCGAGAGCAACTGCAATTGTTCCAACAGTTGCAGTTCCTCTCACAACAACACCAATCACTGTGTACACCCTACATGCCATGTTCAGCATTAGGGGTGCCCTGCCTCCAGCCAGGAGGAGGAAAGGGATAGTGGAGAGAACCGAATCTATTGGAATGTATTCATTAGGTGGCCTGGCAGTTCAAGAGTTCGGAAATACAGGGCTTTAGTTGACACAGGAGCTCAGTGTACTTTATTGCCATCTAATTGCAAAGGGACAGAGTCCATTTCTATCTTTGGAATCACTGGTGGATCTCAAGAGTTAACTAAGATACAGGCTGAGATCAGTTTAACTGGTAAACAGTGGAAGACACATACTATTGTAACTGGTCCTGATGCGCCTTGCATTTTGGGAATTGACTTTTTGAGACAAGGTTGTTTCAAAGATCCTAAGGGTCACAAATGGGCTTTTGGAATAGCATCTGTAGAGATTGAGGATGATAAATTGAAATTGTCTATTAGACCTGAACTTTCTGATGAATCTGCAGTTGTGGGACATCATGACATAGAGGACCTGGAAGTGCCAATTGCAACTCAAACTGTTCATCATAGGCAGTACAGAACTAACCGTGACTCTTTGTTGCCCATTCATCAGCTGATTCGTCAATTGGAGAGTCAGGCTGTCATCGAGAAAGCTCATTCACCTTTCAACAGTCCCATCTGGCCTGTGCGCAAACCTACGGGCGACTGGAGACTGACAGTTGACTTTCGTGCCCTCAACGAGGTGACGCCACCCATGAGTGCAGCTGTGCCGGACATGCTGGAACTCCAGTACGAGCTGGAATCGAAGGAGGCTAAATGGTATGCAACCATAGACATTGCTAATGCTTTCTTCTCTATTCCCATAGCAAAGGAGTGCAGGCCTCAGTTTGCATTCACCTGGAGAGGAATCCAGTACCAGTTCAATCGTTTGCCTCAGGGGTGGAAACACAGCTCAACCATCTGTCACTCAGTCATCCACAATGCACTGGAGAAAGGTAAAGCTCCAGAGCACATCCAGTACATCGACGACATCATTGTGTGGGGCCAAACTGCTCAGGAAGTCTTCGAGAAAGGTAACAAAATCATTGACATTCTGTTGCAAGCAGGTTTTGCCATTAAGAGAGACAAGGTCAAAGGACCTGCCAAAGAAATTCAGTTTCTGGGAGTGCGGTGGCAGGATGGTCGCCGTTACATTCCTCAGGATGTGATCAACAAAGTCTCTACCATGGCAGTTCCCACCAGTAAGAAGGACACACTTTCTTTTCTTGGTGTGGTGGGATTTTGGAGACTACACATTCCTGGTTTCAGTCAGATTGTCAAACCTCTGCATGATGTGACTCGTAAGAAAAACAATTTCGAGTGGGGACCTGAACAACAAGCAGCCTTTGATCAGATCAAACGAGAAGTAGTCCATGCAGTGGGCTTGGGACCTGTGAGATCTGGTCCAGACATTAAGAACATTCTGTACACGGCTGCCAGTGACAATGGTCCAACTTGGAGTCTTTGGCAGAGAGCTCCAAATGAGACACGTGGTCGTCCACTTGGTTTCTGGGGACTTTGCTACAGAGGTTCAGAGACAAATTACACTGCAACAGAGAAAGAGATTCTAGCAGCCTATGAGGGAGTGAAAGCAGCTTCTGAAGTGATTGGAACTGAATCACAATTGCTTTTAGCTCCTAGACTGCCAGTTCTTAACTGGATGTTCAAGGGCAAAGGTTCATCACCACATCATGCCACAGATGCAACCTGGTCTAAATGGATGGCTTTGATAACTCAACGAGCACGAATGGGTAATCTTGACCGACCTGGTCGGGTGGAGGTAATCACCAACTGGCCGGAAGGCACAGACTGTTAAAAACCTCCAGAGGAGAAAATAACTCGTCCTGAGGAAGCTCCTCCCTATGGTGATCTCTCTGATCAGGAAAAGAACTATGCTTTGTTCACAGATGGTTCCTGTCGTCTTGTTGGGAACAAGCGAATATGGAAGTCAGCAGTTTGGAGTCCAACCAGGAGAGTTACCGAAAGGAAAGATGGAGAAGGAGAATCCAGTCAGTTCGCTGAGGTGAAAGCTGTTCAACTTGCTCTTGATGTGGCTAAACGTGAGAATTGCCCTATCCTTTACCTCTACACCGACTCGTGGATGGTAGCCAATGCTCTATGGGGTTGGCTAAAGGACTGGAAGAAGAATGGTTGGCAGAGGAAAGGAAAGCCTATTTGGTGTGCTGATCTATGGCAGGACATTGATGCACGGCTGGAGAGAACTCCAGTGAAGGTGCGGCACGTAGATGCACACATGCCTAAGAGCAGAGCCACTGAGGAACATCACCCCAACCAGAAGGCAGATCAAGCTGCTAAGATTGCTCAAGCTGATACCAACTCTGATCTTGACATTGACCTTGATTGGAAACACCGAGGTGAGCTGTTCTTAGCTCGGTGGGCCCATGATTCATCTGGACATCAAGGCAGAGATGGAACATACCGATGGGCTCGTGATAGGTCAATTGACTTGTCCATGGACGCTATCACCCAAGTCATCCATGACTGTGACATTTGTGCTGCTATTAAGCAGGCTAAGCGAATCAAGCCCTTATGGTATGGTGAAAGATGGTCAAAGTACAAGTATGGTGAAGCCTGGCAGATTGACTACATCACTTTACCTAGATCTCGTTCTGGCAAGCAGTATGTGCTGACGATGGTAGAAGCCAGCACTGGATGGTTGGAAACCTATCCAGTTCCACATGCAACTGCACGTAACACCATTGTTGGTTTGGAGAGACAAATATTGTGGAGACATGGAACTCCAGAGAGAATTGAGTCAGACAATGGTACACATTTCAAGAACAATCTTGTGAAAAATTGGGCCGAAGAGCATGGTATTGAATGGATTTATCACATACCCTACTATGCACCAGCTTCAGGGAAGATTGAACGCTACAACGGTTTGCTGAAAACCACCCTAAAAGCCATGGGGGGTGGAACTCTGAAAAACTGGGACAAACATTTAGCACAAGCTACCTGGTTGGTAAATAGTAGAGGTTCAGTAAACAGAGCAGGACCTGCACAATCAGATTTGGTCCAAACAGTAGACGGTGATAAAGTTCCTGTTGTACGTGAGAAGAATCTGTTAGGGAAAACTGTTTGGGTATTTTCTCCTTCGGGCGAAGGGAAACCTGTCCGAGGGGTGGTTTCTGCTGAAGGTCCTGGTCATACATACTGGGTAATGCAGGAGAATGGTGAAATCCAGTGTATTCCACAGAGAAATTTAACCTTAGCTGAGAGAGTTTAAATTCAAGCTGTTAGGAGTTTTCTGTTCTAGGTAACATCGGCGCCCAACACTGAGAGAATCTACGATAGAATCTACAGTACGTGAGCACGAACGCAACATCACCTGGGAGTCCCTGTTCTGAGCTTTTGAATCACCTACATCTGATTGAAGTGTGAACTGAACGTGTATATATTGTTTTAGTGTAAATATTGGTTTAGATTAGATTGGATAATTCTCAGCGATACTCTGAGCGAAGTAGACAGGGGTGGATTGTGCTAGTTTGAAGCAAGCTGGAATGTTTTGGTAGAAGAACTAGATAACGGGCAGTGAAATGAAAAACAATTGTGTCTACTTCTCTCACAGTCACGCTGAGAACTCTGGGAAGAAGAAGAAAACATTCTCCATTTTGTCTCTCACTCTTGCTTTTGCTTAGACCTGGTCACATCTCATTAACCCTGCTCCTACTAACCTTGCTCCCTAACCTCTTGGCTGCACCTCTCTTCTTCCTGAGAACTGGGGTAAGGTTGAGAGGGCCGGGGGGAGGTGTTGGGGTGGTTTGAGAGCCCCTCCTGGGGACTCAGGTTTCTGGGAGGGGAGTTGTGCTTTTGTATTGTTTATCCTTTGTATATTTCTGTATATAACTGTATATAACTGTATATATTGTAAATAGCTGCTTGTAAATTCCGCTAGCTGTAAATAAATTGCTTCATCTATATTCCCAGAGTCCGTCTGAGTTAGCTGGGGCAAATTCAAAAGTGTGTGGGGGGGTGGGGTAACCCCCAAACCATCACAGCAAGTGTGTGACGCAGCAGGAAAGCTGCAGAATGGTGCATGGGATTCCAGGCTAGGCCATTCCTGACTGAGTCTGCAAGCAGAATGAGTACTTTTTTGAAACCTCGTTTGTATGTTTCTTCAATGGGGCTAGGATCCAAACGTGTTTCTGCTTCAAAGGAAAGGAGCTAGTAGAAAGAATCATTTGCCAGTGTGTGAGGCAGCTAGAAAGCTGCAGAATGGCGCATGTGATTCAAGTGTAGGTCAATACTGGCTGCCGCTGTAAGCAGAATGAGTGCTTTTTCTAAATCACATTTCTATGGTTGTTCTATGGGTCTGGGATCAAAACGTGTTTCTTCTTCAAAAGAAAGGAGCTAGGAGAAAGTTTCTTTTGCCAGTGTGTGAGGCAGCCGGAAAGCTGCAGAATGGTGCATGGGATACCAGGCTAGGCCATTCCTGACTGGGTCGGCAAGCCGAATGAGTCCTTTTTTGGAGCCTCGTTTGTATGGTTCTTCTACGGGTCTGGGATCGAAACGTGTTTCTGCTTCAAAAGAAAGGAGCTATGAGAAAGATTCTTTTGCCAGTGTGTGAGGCAGCTGGAAAGCTGCTGAATGCTGCATGGAATTCCAGGAGAGGCCATTCCTGGCTGGGTCTATTAGCAGAATGAGTGCTTTTTCTAAACGGGATTTCAATGGTTCTTCAATGGGGCTCGGCTCAAAGTGTGTTTCTGCTTCAAAGGAAAGGAGCTAGGAGAAAGAATCATTTGCCAGTGTGTGAGGGAGCTGGAAAGCTGCAGAATGGTGCATGTGACTCAGTGTAGGCCAATACTGGCTGCCGCTGTAAGCAGAATGAGTGCTTTTTCTAAACCACATTTCTATGGTTCTTCAATGGGGCTAGGCTCAAAATGTGTTTCGGCTTCAAAGGAAAGGAGCTAGGAAAAAGTTTATTTTGCCAGTGTGTAAGGCAGCTAGAAAGCTGCAGAATTGTGCATGTGATTCAAGGCTAGGCCAATCCTGGCTGGCGCTGTAAGCAGAATGAATGCCTTTTCTAAACTGCATTTGAATGAGTCTGTAAAGCAGCAAGGATCGAAACGTGTTTCTTCTTCAAACGAAAGGAGCTGGGGGAAAGTTTCTTTTGCCAGTGTGTAAGGCAGCTCGATAGCTGCAGAATGGTGCATGTGATTCAAGGATCGACCAATCCTGGCTGGCGCTGTAAGCAGAATGAATGCCTTTTCTAAACCACATTTGTATGGTTCTTCAATGGGGCTAGGATCAAAATGTATTTCTGCTTCAAAGGAAAGGAGCTAGGAGAAAGTTTCTATTGCCACTGTGTAAGGCAGCTGCAAAGCTGCAGAATGGTGCATGTGATTCAAGTGTAGGTCAATACTGGCTGCCGCTGTAAGCAGAATGAGTGCTTTTTCTAAACCACATTTCTATGGTTCTTCAATTGGGCTAGGCTCAAAAAGTGTTTCTGCTTCAAAGGAAAGGAGCTAGGAGAAAGAATCAATTGCCAGTGCCTGAGGCATCTGGAAAGCTGCAGAATGGTGCATGGGATTCAAGGCTAGGCCAATCCTGGCTGGCGCTGTAAGCAGAATGAATGCCTTTTCTAAACTGCATTTGAATGAGTCCGCAAAGCTGCAAGGATCAAAACTTGTTTCTGCTTCAAAAGAAAGGAAGTAGGAGAAAGTTTCTATTGCCACAGTGTAAGGCAGCTACAAAGCTGCAGAATGGTGCATGTGATTGAAGTGTAGGTCAATACTGGCTGCCGCTGTAAGCAGAATGAGTGCTTTTTCTAAACCGGATTTCTATGGATCTTCAATGGGGCTAGGCTCCAAAGTGTTTCTGCTTCAAAGGAAAGGAGCTAGGAGAAAGTTTCTTTTGCCAGTGCCTGAGGCATCTGGAACGCTGCAGAATGGTGCATGGGATTCCAGGCTTGGCCATTCCTGACTGGTGATGTTGGGTTCGTGCTCACATACTGTAGATTCTATGGTAGATTATCTCAGTGTTGGGTGCCGCTGTTACCTAGAACAGAAAACTCCTAACTGCTTCTATTAGACAGTCTGAATTTAAACTCTCTCAGCTGAGGTTAAATTTCTCTGTGGAATACACTGGATTTCACCATTCTCCTGCATTACCCAGTATGTATGACCAGGACCTTCAGCAGAAACCACCCCTCGGACAGGTTTCCCTTCGCCCGAAGGAGAGAATACCCAAACAGTTTTCCCTAACAGATTCTTCTCACGTACAACAGGAACTTTATCACCGTCTGCTGTTTGGACCAAATCTGATTGTGCAGGTCCTGCTCTGTTTACTGAACCTCTACTATTTACCAGCCAGGTAGCTTGTGCTAAATGTTTGTCCCTGTTTTTTAGAGTTCCACCCCCCATGGCTTTTAGGGTGGTTTTCAACAAACCATTGTAGCGCTCAATCTTCCCTGAAGCTGGTGCATAGTAGGGTATGTGATAGATCCATTCAATACCATGCTCTTTGGCCCAGTTTTTCACAAGATTGTTCTTGAAATGAGTGCCATTGTCTGACTCAATTCTTTCTGGAGTTCCGTGTCTCCACATGATCTGTCTCTCCAAACCAACAATGGTGTTGCGTGCAGTTGCATGTGGAACTGGATAGGTTTCCAACCACCCAGTGCTGGCTTCTACCATCGTCAGCACATACTGCTTGCCAGAACGAGATCGAGGTAGAGTGATGTACTCAATCTGCCAGGCTTCACCATACTTGTGCTTTGACCATCTATCACCATACCATAAGGGCTTGATTCACTAAGCCTGCTTAATAGCAGCACAAATGTCGCAGTCATAGATGACTTGGGTGATAGCGTCCATGGTCAATTCAATTGACCTATCACGAGCCCATTGGTATGTTCCATCTCTGCCTTGATGTCCAGACGAATCGTGGGCCCACCGAGCTAAGAACAGTTCACCTCGGTGTTTCCAATCAAAGTCAATGTCAAGTTCAGAGTTGGTATCAACTTGAGCAATCTTAGCAGCTTGGTCTGCCTTCTGGTTATGTTGATGTTCCTCAGTAGCTCTGCTCTTAGGCATGTGTGCGTCTACGTGCCACACCTTCACTGGAATTTTCTCCAGCCGTGCATCGATGTCCGGCCATAGATCAGCACACCAAATAGGCTTTCCTTTCCTCTGCCAACCATTCTTCTTCCAGTCCTTTAGCCAACCCCATAGAGCATTGGCTACCATCCATGAGTCGGTGTAGATGTATAGCATTGGCCACTGCTCTCGTTCTGCAATGTCCAGGGCCAGCTGGATGGCTTTCACCTCAGCATATTGGCTGGATTCACCTTCTCCGTCCCTTGCCTCTGCAACCCTGCGTGTAGGGTTCCAGACGACAGCATTCCATCTCCGCTTGCTGCCTACCAGGCGGCAGGATTCATCTGTGAAGAGAGCGTATGCCTTTTCCTCCTCAGGGAGGTCACTGCATGGGGGGGGCTTCCTCAGCATGGGTCACTGCCTTCTCTTCTGCTGGCTTTCCAAAGTCAGTGCCCTCTGGCCTGTTGGTGATGACCTCCACAATGCCTGGGCGCTAGAGAGTTCCCATCCTAGCCCTCTGAGTTATCAGAGCCATCCACTTACTCCAAGTGGCATCTGTGGCATGGTGCGGAGTTGAACCCTTCCCTTTAAACATCCAAGTCAGGACTGGAAGCCTTGGAGCTAAAAGGAGTGGTGACTCCATCCCAATCACCCCAGAGGCAGCTCTAACTCCCTCATAGGCAGCTAGGATTTCTTTCTCTGTGGGGGTATAATTGGCCTCTGAGCCTTTGTACGCCTTGCCCCAGAACCCGAGTGGGCGGCCTCGTGTGTCATCAGGAGCTTTCTGCCATAGGCTCCAGCTAGGACCATTCTCACCGGCTGCTGTGTAGAGAATGTTCTTAATCTCTGGGCCGGTTCGAACTGGTCCCAAGGCCACGGCATGGACCACCTCTCGTTTGATCTGGTCAAATGCCACCTGCTGCTCAGGTCCCCACCCAAAGTTATTCCTCTTTCTTGTAGCGTCAAAGAGGGGTTTCACAATTTGACTGTACCCGGGAATGTGCATCTTCCAAAAGCCCACAAACCCCAGGAAGGATTGTGTCTCCTTCCGGTTAGTGGGTTCCACCATAGTGGCCACTTTATTCACCACATCCATAGGGATGTGGCGTTGGCCATCCTGCCATCGAACTCCCAGGAACTGGATCTCTCTGGCAGGCCCTTTCACTTTGCTTCTCTTAATGGCAAAACCAGCATCCAACAGGATATTAATGATCTTCTCACCCTTCTCGAAGACCTCCTCTGCTGTCTCACCCCATACAATGATGTCATCGATGTACTGCAGATGTTCCGGAGCTCCACCCTTCTCCAGTGCAGTCTGGATGATGCTATGGCAGATTGTAGGGCTGTGCTTCCACCCTTGAGGCAGTCTGTTCCAGTGGTACTGGACTCCTCTCCAGGTGAAGGCAAACTGTGGCCTACATTCTTCTGCAATGGGAATGGAGAAGAAAGCATTAGCAATGTCGATTGTGGCATACCATTTGGCCTCCTTCGTTTCCAGTTCATACTGCAGCTCCAACATATCAGGCACGGCTGCGCTGATTGGAGGAGTCACTTCGTTCAGGCCTCGGAAGTCCACCGTTCAGTCTCCATCCCCCATTCTCCTTTCGCACTGGCCATATCGGGCTGTTGAAGGGTGAGTGGCTCTTGCTGATGACAAGCTGCTGCTCCAGGCGGCGAATCAGCTGCTGTATGGGTAGCAGGGAGTCTCTGTTGGTGCGGTATTGCCTGCGATGAACTACACGAGAAGCAATAGGTAACTTAACATCTTCCACCTTGTGGGTACCAACCACGGAAGGGTCATCTGACAGGCCAGGCATGATAGACAGCTGCTCTTTGTCTGCAGTCTCTACAGCTGCTATGCCAAATGCCCACTTGTCCCCCTTCGGATCTTTAAAGTACCCTTCCCGGAGAAAGTCGATCCCCAGGATGCAAGGTGCATCAGGGCCAGTTACTATGGTGTGCTTCTCCCACACATTCCCGGTGAGGCTTATCTCAGCCTGCAGCACAGTCAACTCCTGAGACCCCCCTGTGACTCCTGCAATTGTAATAGTTTCTGTCCCCCTGTGGCTGGAGGGGATCAGAGTGCATTGGGCACCGGTGTCTACCAACGCTCTGTACTTCTCGGCTTCAGAAGTGCCAGGCCATTTCACAAACACGTCCCAATATACTCTGTTATCCCTGGCCTCCACCTGGCTGGAGACAGGGCACCTCTAATGCTGAGCAGTGTGACCGCATGAGGCACATGGACCTGAGTTACTGGCTTCACCACCCCTTGGGCGAGAGGGCTGCCTGCAGAACACTGGGGCAACTCCTCTTCTGGAGGAGTTGTTCCCTGTGTTTGTCCCCTGCAGTTCCCTTACCCTGGCCCATAGAGCTGAGGTGGGCTGGCCATGCCATCTGTCCATGTTTTCCCCATGTTCACACAGTGTTCTCCAGAGTGAACCCCTGTGTGTACCCTGTCGGCTCTGGGCTGGTCTCCTGCGGGGAGGAGGAGGAGCACGGCGGCGTGTGTTCCTTACAGCTGAGACTTGCACCCATTCTGAAGGTGAAGAGCAGTCGTCCTCTGCCTTCTGCAGTTCAGAGAAGGAGGCTTTTAGCTCATTCACTTCTTGGGTGAGGGTCTCTACAGTGGCAATTAAGGTTTTCCTCAACAAACTGTCTTCAAACTGTCTCAGGTCATTCACAAACTCCCTGATTGTGGGAAGGTTGTTGGGGTCTCTGCCCAGCAGCAGTGCTCCCAGTGTAGGGGCATATGTGGAAGGGGCACACTGGGTCAGTTTCTTTAAGAGGGCTGGCTTCATGCGGACATCATCAGGGTCCGAGGGCACCTGGCCGTCTCCATAGATTATCTCCTGTACAGCCATTTGCCTCAGATATGAGATACCCTGTTCCATATCTGTCCATTTAAGGGGATGGAAAATCATGTCATCCTTAGTTGGATACCTGTACCTGACGGCAATGAGAAGCCTGGCCCAAAGTGAGTGGGTACCATCGAGCCTCTCCAGTTATCCAGTGCCATTTCTCCCCCAAAATATCTGGAGCTTCTGTGTCCCAACACATATACTCAGATTGATTCCATGTTCCAGAAACATTTCTAAACACAGTTAGACTACTAACAGAATTCAGGAAATAGGCATAGACTCGGACAGGCAAATGCTTAGAATATTCCCAGACAATATCAATGACAATCCAGAAGACATGGTAACTTATAAACTTTAACAGCCAGGACCAAAACAGCCATACAAAAGCGTGAATGATTAAGACTCTCAGAATATCCATTTTTTAACTTCCAAATCTTCTCTGAAAGAATTCTTTCTACCTAGCCCCACGTTGGGCGCCAAATAAATTGTTTTGGGTTCAAAATGCAGGTTCCCAGAGACTCTAATAAATTTAATAGACCCAATGACAATTTACAGAATTTATAGAGTGCCCTCCCCTCTTCCCCCTCCTTTTCCCAAAAGACAGGGAGAGAGAGAAAGGTAGGGACACCCAAATAAATCAATCTCACTCGATTTGGAAGTTAAAAAGGAAAAGTTTAACAATAACTTAGAAAAGGCATTGGAGGTAGGGGAGTTTACCAAAAGATAAGGAAGGGAAAACAGCAAAATACAAAAAGGGATGGATACAACCCGAGTAACGTGATGGTGTCTCTGCCTCGTGGCTGCCAGGTGGTGTGCTGGTATGCAGTATGAGTGTGTGTGTCAAGAGGTAGCGAAGGAAAAGAGAAAGAGACAGGGAGCTCCTGTCTCTTTTATACCACAGGAAGTGGGGGGAGTGGGCTAACCATCACCTGGAGTGTGGCCCACCCCTGGGGAGGGGCCAAGACCCCTAGGGTGAGGTTCAGCGATACTCCCCCAGGAGTGTTAACCCGATACACACATCAAGAGCAAGTTGAACAGCTTTTACCTCAGCAAACTGACTGGATTCTCCTTCGCCATCTTTCGTTTCGGTAACTCTCCTGGTTGGACTCCAAACTGCTGACTTCCATATTCGCTTGTTCCCAACAAGACGACAGGAACCATCTGTGAACAAAGCATAGTTCTTTTCCTGATCAGAGAGATCACCATAGGGAGGAGCTTCCTCAGCACGAGTTATTTTCTCCTCTGGAGGTTTGGAACAGTCTGTGCCTTCCGGCCAGTTGGTGATCACCTCCACCAGACCAGGTCGGTCAAGATTACCCATTCGTGCTCGTTGGGTTATCAAAGCCATCCATTTAGACCAGGTTGCATCTGTGGCATGATGTGGTGATGATCCTTTGCCCTTGAACATCCAGTTAAGAACTGGCAGTCTAGGAGCTAAAAGCAATTGTGACTCAGTTCCAATCACTTCAGAAGCTGCTTTCACTCCCTCATAGGCTGCTAGAATCTCTTTCTCAGTTGCAGTGTAATTTGTCTCTGAACCTCTGTAGCAAAGTCCCCAGAAACCAAGTGGACGACCACGTGTCTCATTTGGAGCTCTCTGCCAAAGACTCCAAGTTGGACCATTGTCACTGGCAGCCGTGTACAGAATGTTCTTAATGTCCGGACCAGATCTCACAGGTCCCAAGCCCACTGCATGGACTACTTCTCGCTTAATTTGATCAAAGGCTGCTTGTTGTTCCAGTCCCCACTCGAAATTGTTTCTCTTACGAGTCACATCGTGTAGAGGTTTGACAATCTGACTGAAACCAGGAATGTGTAGTCTCCAAAATCCCACCACACCAAGGAAAGAAAGTGTGTCCTTCTTACTGGTGGGAACTGCCATGGTAGAGACTTTGTTGATCACATCCTGAGGAATGTAACGGCGACCATCCTGCCACCGCACTCCCAGAAACTGAATTTCTTTGGCAGGTCCTTTGACCTTGTCTCTCTTAATGACAAAACCTGCTTGCAACAGAATGTCAATGATTTTGTTACCTTTCTCGAAGACTTCCTCAGCAGTTTGGCCCCACACAATGATGTCGTCGATGTACTGGATGTGCTCTGGAGCTTTACCTTTCTCCAGTGCATTGTGGATGACTGAATGACAGATGGTTGAGCTGTGTTTCCATCCCTGAGGCAAAGGGTTGAACTGGTACTGGATTCCTCTCCAGGTGAATGCAAACTGAGGCCTGCACTCCTTTGCTATGGGAATAGAGAAGAAAGCATTTGCAATGTCTATGGTTGCATACCATTTAGCCTCCTTCAATTCCAGCTAATACTGGAGTTCCAGCATGTCCGGCACAGCTGCACTCATGGGTGGCGTCACCTCGTTGAGGGCACGGAAGTCAACTGTCAGTCTCCAGTCGTCCGTAGGTTTGCGCACGGGCCAGATGGGACTGCTGAAAGGTGAATGAGCTTTCTCGATGACAGCCTGATCCTCTAGTTGACGAATCAGCTGATGAATGGGCAACAAAGAGTCACGGTTAGTTCTGTACTGCCTATGATGAACAGTTTGAGTTGCAATTGGCACTTCCAGATCCTCTATGTCATGATGTCCCACAACTGCAGATTCATCAGAAAGTTCAGGTCTAATAGACAATTTCAATTTATCATCCTCAATCTCTATAGATGCTATTCCAGAAGCCTATTTATGACCCTTAGGATCTTTGAAACGACCTTGTCTCAAAAAGTCAATTCCCAAAATGCAAGGCGCATCAGGACCAGTTACAATAGTATGTGTCTTCCACTCTTTACCAGTTAAACTGATTTCAGCCTGTATCTTAGTTAACTCTTGAGATGCACCAGTGATTCCAAAGATAGAAATGGACTCTGTCCCTTTGCAATTAGATGGCAATAAAGTACACTGAGCACCTGTGTCAACTAAAGCCCTGTATTTCCAAACTCTTGAACTGCCAGGCCACCTAATGAATACATTCCAATAGATTCGGTTCTCTCCACTATCCCTTTCCTCCTCCTGGCTGGAGGCAGGGCACCCCTAATGCTGAACATGGCATGTAGGGTGTACACAATGATTGGTGTTGTTGTGAGAGGAATTGCAATTTTTGGAACAATTGCAGTTGCTCTCGGGAGCTGAAGAAGTGACAGCTACTTTCCTGGCATTATTGCCTCTGTTTCTGCCACTCTGCAGATCCCTGACCCTCTTTGAAAGAGCTGAAGTAGGTTTACCATCCCATTTGTTCATGTTCTCACCATATGAGTCATGCAGAAGTATCCACAGTGACGCACGTGATTGCTGCTGTCTGGGTGGAATTTGTCTCCTCCTAGGCTGGAATTGCCTTGCAGGAGGTGGGCGTCAGTTCCTGATTGCAGAAATATGCACCCATTCATATGATGCAGGAGCGGTATCTTTTACCAGATTGGAAACTGAGGTTGTAAGATCCTCCTTCAGTTCTTTCATGGTATTCTCAAAACCATCCTTCATGCCCTTTATTTCAGAAGTCATAGTTTGTATGGCACAGATTATACCAGAATGTGACAAGCTGTCCTCTATCTGCCTGAGCTGGTCAGTGAATTCACCAACAGTGAAAGATCTTCCGTTATCACTCCTTGCTAGAAACTTACTGGCCAAGATGTTAGCATAGGATGAAGGAGCAAGCTTAATCAGCTTCTTCATGAGACCTGTTCCCAAAGGAATATCATCAGGCTCATGAGTACCATGATCTCCATAAAGCACTTCCTTCACAGCAAACTCCTTCAGAAGCTTAATTCCCTGCTCAACAGTGTTCTACTTCTTGGCAGCCCATGGCAAATCATCCCGGGAAGGATATCTCATAGCCACAGCCAACAGAAGGCGTGTCCACAAGCTAATCCTACCAAGAGGACTTGCTAGGTATTTGTCCACTCCACTCTCCTTAGTGAGTGGTCCCAGATGCTTGGCAGACTTGTCTCCTACCTGCAGGGCATTAGCACCAATGCCACAGCATCTCACTAGCCAGCTTAAGATTGGCTCACCTGATTCCCTTGTGTATTCCTTCCTAACTTCCCTGACCTCTCTGAATGGATCCTTGGAGCCCTGGATGTCATCTTCCACCTCCCCTTCCTCCTGTTGTTCTCGTGGTGCCTGGCCTAACACAATCTTCCTCATAGCATTCCTAAACTCATTGGAACCATCCTCTCTCTTGGCAGCTAACCTCACAGCGCTCCTCTCACTTGAGTATTGTTGTCTCAGCACATTCGCGAGGTCTCGCAGACTAACTATCTCCTCCTCCTCTTCTCCTTGCTGATCACTAGAGGTCCCCTCTCTTACATCCTCCTGTGTATCACTCTTTGTCTTAGCTTTTGCCTTAGCAGGTGCCAGAAAGGCCTGAGCAGCAACAGACTTGGACATATCTGCTGGAGGATTTGAATCATTAGGGGTCTGACTTGGAGTTTGTGAGTTCAGATCTGCCTTGCTTTTAACAGGAGGATTTTGATTCTGGTCTGCTGGCTGGTGGTTCGAGTTGGCTGAGCTGGTGTCATTAGGATTTGGACTGACTGGGCTAGTGTTACCAGCATTAGTGGGATTATTTGCCTGTCCTCCTGGGATGCCTGCCAACCCTGACATGTTATCATTGTTGCTAGGAACATTCTGATTTTGGGTACCTGTCTGTATAACTGCGGCTCCTGCCAAACTCAGCCTGTTATTTTTGTTATCCTTATCATTGTTTATGTTACCAGCGAAAACATTGGCCGTGTTCCCAGCACTTGGAGAAGGAGGGGCAGAGGCTGGCAAGGGGGAAGCACATAACTGTGTTCCCTTGTTTTGTTGTGAAAGAGACTGGTTCTGAGACACAGAATTTTTCCTAGTTCTTACAGAAGCTGGTTTGCAATTTTTCACAAATAATGCCAAAATTAATATGAAAATTGAAATCATGAGGCAAATATTAAAAATTGTGAGTAGTAAAACATTTTTACACGAGCATGTGCCTAAACAAACAGTTGGAATTCCTGTCTTAGGCTGAATAACTCTCATTAGAGCCGTATTTAAAGCAGAATTTCCATTGATTGTCATATTATTGACAAAAGCTCCTGTAATATCCTTGGTAATATTCTCAGTGACATTAAAACCAGCATATCCAAGAATCAAATCACCCCAGCTCCAGAACATGTCTGAAACCTTAGCTTTAGCCTTATTATAATCCAGATCAATAAAATAAGCAACAATTTGAGCTTTTATACAACTAAATGCTAAGAAAACCAACCCAGACCAGAGCAATGCACCAACCAAATACAATAGCTGCTTGATTAGCTTCATCTTAATTCCCAGAGCTAATTTCCAATCACTCAAATATCTCTAGCCCCACGTTGGGAAAGCCAATTAAAAATGTGATGGTTTGGGCTCTTACTCACCCCCACACACTTTTAGGTACCCAGCTAACTCAGACGGACCCTGGGAATATAGATGAAGCAATTTATTTACAGCTAGCAGAATTTACAAGCAGCTATTTACAATATATACAGTTATATACAATTATATACAGAAATATACAAAGGATAAACAATACAAAAGCACAACTCCCCTCCCAGAAACCTGAGTCCCCAGGAGGGGCTCTCAAACCACCCCAACACCTCCCCCCGGCCCTCTCAACCTTACCCCAGTTCTCAGGAAGAAAAGAGGTGCAGCCAAGAGGTTAGGGAGCAAGGTTAGTAGGAGCAAGGTTAATGAGATGTGAAGAGGTCTGAAGGCAAAGGCAGAAGAAGAGACAAAATGGAGAAAAAGTCTTTCTTCTTCCCAGAGTTCTCAGAGTAACTGTGAGAGAAGGAGACACAATTGTTTTTCATTTCACTGCCCGTTATCTAGTCCTTTTACCAAAACATTCCAGCTTGCTTCTAACTAGCACAGTCTGGAAGCAGAATGAGTCCTTTTTTGAAGCCTCATTTGTATGGTTCTTCTATGGGGCTGGGATGAAAATGTGTTTCTGCTTCAAAGGAATGGAGCTAGGAGAAAGTCTCTTTTGCCAGTGTGTGAGGGAGCTGGAAAGCTGCTGAATGGTGCATGGGATTGCAGGCTAGGCCATTCCTGGCTGGTTCTTTAAGCAGAATATTTGCTTTTTCTAAACCGCATTTGTAAGGTTCTTCAATGGGGCTAGGATCTAAACGTGTTTCTGCTTCAAAGGAATGGAGCTATGAGAATTTTTCTTTTGGCAGTGTGTGGGGCAGCTGGAAAGCTGCAGAATAGTGCATGGGATTCCAGGCTAGGGCAATCCTGGCTGGTGCGGTAAGCAGAATGAATACCTTTTCCAAACTGCATTTCCATGGCTCTTCAAAGGGGCTAGGCTCCAAACGTCTTTCTGCTTCAAAGGAAAGGAGGTAGGAGAAATTTTCTTTTGCCTGTGAGTGAGGGAGCTGGAAAGCTGCAGAATAGTGCATGGGATTCCAGGCTAGGCCATTGCTGGCTGGTTCTATAAGCAGAATGAGTGCTTTTTCAAAACCGCATTTCCATGGCTCTTCAAAGGGGCTAGGCTCCAAACGTGTTTCTGCTTCAAACGAAAGCAGCTAGGATAAAGTTTCTTTTGCCAGTGTGTAAGGCAGCTGCAAAGCTGCAGAATGGTGCATGGGATTCCAGGCTAGGCCATTCCTGGCTCGGTCTCTAAGCAGAATGTTTGCTTTTTCTAAACCGCATTTCCATGGCTCTTCAAAGGGGCTAGGCTCCAAACGTGTTTCTGCTTCAAAGGAAAGGAGGTAGGAGAAATTTTCTTTTGCCTGTGTGTGAGGGAGCTGGAAAGCTGCAGAATAGTGCATGGGATTCCAGGCTAGGCCATACCTGGCTGGTTCTGTAAGCAGAATGAGTGCTTTTTCTAAACGGGATTTCAATGGTTCTTCAATGGGGCTAGGCTCCAAACGTGTTTCTGCCTCAGAGGAAAGGAGCTAGGAGAAATTTTCTTTTGCCAGTGTGTAAGGCCGCTGGAAAGCTGCAGAATGGTGCATGGGATTCAAGGCTAGGCTAGTCCTGGCTGGCGGAGTAAGCAGAATGAATGCCTTTTCTAAACTGCATTTGAATGAGTCCGCAAAGCAGCAAGGATCAAAATGTGTTTCTGCTTCAAAGTAAAGGAGCTAGGAGAAAGTTTCTTTTACCAGTGTGTACAGCAGCTGGAAAGCTGCAGAATGGTGCATGGGATTGCAGGCTAGGCCTTTCCTGACCGGGTCTGCAAGCAGAATGAGTCCTTTTCTGAAGCCTCGTTTGTATGGTACTTGAATGGGGCTAGGATCAAAACGAGTTTCTGCTTGAAAGGAAAGAACCTGGGAGAAAGTTTCTTTTGCCAGAGTGTAAGGCAGCTGGAAAGCTGCAGAATGCTGCATGGAATTCCAGGCTAGGCCATTCCTGACAGGGTCTGGAAGCAGAATGATTCCTTTTTTGAAGACTCATTTGTATGGTTCTTCAATGGGGCTGGGATCAAAGTGTTTCTGATTCAAAGGAAAGGAGCTAGGAGAAAGTTTCTTTTGCCAGTGTGTGACGCCGCTGGAAAGCTCCAGAATGGTGCATGTGATTCAAGGCTAGGCCAATCCTGCCTGGCGCTGTAAGCAGAATGAATGCCTTTTCTAAACCGCATTTGAATGAGTTCGCAAAGCAGCAGGGAGCAAAACGTGTTTCTGCTTCAAAGGGAAGGAGGTAGGAGAAATTTTGTTTTGCCCGTGTGTGAGGCAGCTGGAAAGCTGCAGAATGGTGCATGGCATTCCGGGATAGGCCATTTCTGATTGGATCTGTACGCTGAATGACTCCTTTTTTGAAGCCTTGTTTGTATAGTTCTTCAATGGGGCTGGGATCAAAAAGTGCTTGTGCTTCAAAGGAAAGGAGGTAGGAGAAAGTTTCTTTTGCCAGTGTGTGAGGCAGCTGGAAAGCTGCAGAATGGTGCACGGGATTCCAGTCTAGGCCATTCCTGGCTGGGTCTTTAAGGAGATTGCCTGCTTTTTCTAAACTGCATTTCTATGGTTCTTCAATCGGGCTAGGATCAAAATGTGTTTCTGCTTCAAAGAAAAGGAGCTAGGAGAAAGTTTCTTTTGCCAGTGTGTGAGGCAGCTGGAAAGCTGCAGAATGGTGCATAGGATCGCAGGCTAGGCCATTCCTGGCTAGGTCTTTAAGCCGATTGGCTGCTTTTTCTAAACTGCATTTCTATGGTTCTTCAAAGCAGCAAGGATCAAAATGTATTTCTGCTTCAAAGGAAAGGAACTAGGAGAAAGTTTCTTTTGCCAGTGTGTGAGGCAGCTGGAAAGCTGCAGAATGGTGCATGGGATTGCAGGCTAGGCCATTCCTGTCTAGGTCTTTTGTTGGGGTACAGAGGCTGGCGAGTGGCGAGATCGGGGTATTGACGATTCGAGACAGCAACTTCTAGGCATCTGTGCATCAGTACGATTTATTAAGGCAATACAATGGCTTATATAGTGCCTCCAAGGAGGTGTGCACAACCAGCCTGGGGCTGGCAGAATTGGACAGTACAGATTGGCCCCAAGTTAAGTGTAAGGCAGAGATAGGTTACCTATGGTAAACAACCTGTGAGTACCACCCAGGGGGGCTGGCCAGGGTCAGCCCCGTGGAGCTGGGTCCGCCTCATGGGCCGGCAGATTCCACCCCCTGACAGCTGTGCGTGGGTTGCTCACTGTTCTCAGCCTAGACCCCTGGGAGCCTGTGAGACGCCAAGGACACTTCCCATCACAGGGCCTGATGTTTACATTCCATACCTCGTTGCAGGAGAAAGCTTCCCACAATACCCCCTTCTTTTCTTTGAGCAACCCATGTTTGATCTTATACAGGCCGTGTTTGATACAGGTATGGATGATACCAGTGCAGGTCAACAATGCTAAAGTTAAGAGAATGCATCTGTTAAGAACCTTTTTTTGCTAGTGGCAATAGTCTGGCAAACTAACAACCCAAGCTTAGCTAGCAATCCCAAAAGCTATTCCTGTAAGCGACAGTGAGTCAAACGTTCAAAACCCAAAAGTCCAGACGAACACCACAGTCACTGGAGAGTGCAAATCTGTCATCTTCGTTGGTTCAGTGTGGCAGCTGATGTTGTAGAGCTGCAGATGATCCAAGCTGTCCAGCATTTCTCCTCAGACTCCCACAGTTCTGGATTCAGTCTGTAGTCCTCAGAAATCTCGATGTTCTAATCACATCTCTTGGCTATGAGTTGCGTCTGTCCATTGTGCCTTAAGAACTACTAGCCTCTAAATACAGTACAAAGATATGCCTTAGATATTGCATTCAGGGTATTCTGCTTAGGCCTTTTCCCACAGTTCTTCATCTACTTTAAGAATTTAGGGCAGTGTTTTTTATCTTTTTCAGGGCCCTTGCAAGAGATAAAAGGTCACATTGCCATCTTATGCCAATTTGAGTGGGCTTTGGCCTTTACAAAAGGATGCTAAACTGAATCTATTCCATTAAACCACAATCACTGAAACTCATGAAAATACCCAAATTCACTAACCATGATCAGACCTTATCATCCATAGACATATACAGCCATCATTTCCATACTCCTTTCAAGATCTTACCACAATTCTGCCATCTGAGCAGGATTTCTGCTCACCGTAAGGAAGGACAGGCTAATCATACTCAAGCTGGTCCCCATCTTATAATGCCTGTGAAGATAAGGGATCAAACACAAACAAATACAGAGACAAATGCAAGTAAACAAGTACAGAAACAAACACAAACATATTGAGTGCCTAGGCTAACAGACCCATTGATCTTGTCTGCAGAATTTCTTTATACCTGCTCCCTTGTCTTTCTACCCCCTTTTTCCCCCTCTTTTTTTTTTTTTATTCCAGTATTACCCAGATATACAGAAAGAACCCAAGACCAGAACATCCCATGATTTCCCCATATAAAAAAAAAATCCCATAATTGTCATATTGCAAACTCTGAGCCTTAACTATACTATTTTAGCAGCTTAAAGGTCTAGGAAATGAAGGAAATAGGAGAAAAATAAGGCAAAGAAAAATTCAAGAAGTGTGGTACCGCAGGAAAGTCAGAATCAGAAGAGAGGGGAAAAGATCTTCCTAGAAATTCTGATACAATTAGCAATCATTTAACATCCTATTCAGTAAACTCCTAACCTGTAAGATCCAGTACAATAAAAAAAAAAGGCATTAATATTGACGTCAATACTTCATATAGGTAGCAAGATACAAAAATACGAGACCGTTATTGTAAGAACTAAGCTGTTCGTTTCCTGCTGAGAAAGTGCAGGGGGTTAGGGGGGGGTGTAGGTGAGCCGTGCTCGCCGCCCGTGCCAGGGGAGGGAGGCGGGGGAGGAGGGAGGGGGGGGAAGCGGGGGCAGAGGGTACTAGCGGAGCCGGCGCCGGACAGCGGCGGGGGAAGGAGGGAGAAGGGATAGGTGGGGGGTGTGTCCCATGACCTGCGGAGCTGCCGCCATTTTTGAACTTTCCAAGCCGGGACGGGAACGGGACCCTGCCGAACTCTGCTGCTGGGCAGGGGGGGGGGGGAGGGCGACTCGGACTTCCAGACGACTCCTCGCTGATCTCCGCAGGCTGGTCTTCAAGCCCGGTCCCCCAGAGTCTTTCTGTTCATCCGTCTGTCTCTTTGGTGTTTTCTTGTCTTTTACACACAATCGGTGGGGGGCACGGGGAGCGGTTGGGTTCCGCCGGGCTCCGCAGCTTGTCGGGGGGGGCGCGGCTGCCGTTTCTACTTTTTCTTCCTGATTTTCGTTCTTTCTGTGTCGGGAACGCGGTGGTGGGGGAGCTGCCATCCTGATGATTGAACGCAGAAGGAAAGCGCCGTAGCAGATGGCAGATTGGACACGGCAGTGGTGGCTGGAAGCAGCCGCTTTGGATGGCAGTCCCGAGAAACTTTTACAAGCTGAGAAACTTTCGCAGTTTGCCACCACCGGACGGCCATTGGCAATCGCCATTATGGGGTGGTGGGAGCGGCCACCGGCAGCTGCGCAGTCGCTATTCTGCCGAAAGTAAGGGGGGGGGGTGAAAGGTGCTCCATTAAGCAGCAAGATTCCGTAAGCAAGAGAGGGGGAGGGGGTTGGGGGAGTTCTGCTTTCCGGCGGCAGCTGCTCCGGGGGGCACCTGACTATGCACGATTACCGCCCCCAGGAGATGCCCATCTGTATGGTGGCATGCGTCGTCACGACAGCTGCTGTTATTAAAGCACCCCCATATCTAGGAGTGGTTTTAATCTTCAATAAGCTCCTATCTCTATAGCACGCCCGTATCAGCAGACACTGTCCCCCATAGCAGGGGGTATAGTAGCGTCCGATCCCTTACGGTTCTGCCAGCTCCTTACGCACTGAGGTGAAGCGATGTCTCGGCCCCTCCTCGGGGCCCCCGCGGCTCAAGGGCCAGCTTAGAGTTCTGTCGATCGCGGCCTGGAGGCCTGCCGGTGTTCACGATGCAGGCCTCAGTGCCTGGCCGCAGCGATACGGTGGTGCAATTAGCCTGTTTGAGCGCCATTTGTTGGGGTACGGAGGCTGGCGAGAGGCGACATTGGGGTACTGACGACTCGAGACAGCAGCTTCTAGGCATCTGTGCATCAGTACGATTTATTAAGGCAATACAATGGCTTATATAGTGCCTCCGAGGAGGTGTGCACAAGCAGCCTGGGGCTGGCAGAAGTGGACAGTACAGTTTGGCCCCAAGTTAAGTGTAAGGCAGAGATAGGTTACCTATGGTAAACAACCTGTGAGTACCACCCAGGGGGGCTGGCCAGGGTCAGCCACCTGGAGCTGGGTCCGCCTCATGGGCCGGCAGATTCCACCCCCTGACAGCTCTGCGTGGGTTGCTCACTGTTCTCAGCCTAGGCCCCTGGGAGCCTGTGAGGTTCCAAGGACACTTCCCATCACAGGGCCTGATGTTTACATTCCATACCTCGTTGCAGGAGAAAGCTTCCCACAGTCTTTAAGCAGAATGTTTGCTTTTTCTAAACCGCATTTTTATGGTTCTTCAACGGGGCTTTGCTCCAAAAGTTTTTCTCTTTCAAAGGAAAGGAGCTAGGACAAAGTTTCTTTTGCCAGTGTGTGGGGCAGCTGGAAAGCTGCAGAATGGTGCATGTGATTCAAGGCTAGGCCAATCCGGGCAGGCAATGTAAGCAGAATGAATGCCTTTTCTAAACTGGATTTGATTGAGTCCGCAAAGTAGCAAGGATCAAAACGTGTTTCTGCTTCAAAATAAAGGAGCTAGGAGAAAGTTCTTCTACCAGTGTGTGATGCAGTTGGAAAGCAGCAGAATGGTGCATGGGATTCCAGGCTAGGCCATTCCGGGCTGGTTCCTTTAGCAGAATGAGTGCTTTTTCTAAACGGCATTTCTATGGTTCTTCAATGGGGCTAGGATCAAAACGTGTTTCTGCGTCAAAGGAAAGGAGCTAGGAGAAAGTTTCTTTTGCAAGTGTAAGGCAGCTAGAAAGCTGCAGAATGGTGCATGGGATTCCAGGCTAGGGCATTCCTGGCTGGGTCTTGAAGCAGAATGAGTACTTTTTCGATACCACACTTGTATGGTTGTTCAATGGGGCTAGGATCCAAATGCATTTCTGCTTCAAAGGAAAGGAGCTAGGAGAATGTTTTTTTTGCCAGTGTGTTAGGCAGCTGGAAAGCGGCAGATGGTGCCTGGGATTCCAGGCTAGGCCATTACTGTCTGGGTCTGGAATCAGAAGGCGTACCGTTTCTAAACTGTACTTGCATGGTTCTTCAATGGTGCTAGGATGTAAAGGTGTTTCTGCTTCAAAGGAAAGAAGCTAGGAGAAAGTTTCTTTTGCCAGTGCAAGGCAGCTGCAAAGCTGCAGAATGGTGCATGGGATTGAAGGCTCGGCCATTCCTGGCTAGGTGTATAAGCAGAATGAGTGCTTTTTCTGAACGGCATTTCTATGGTGGGATCAAAACGTGTTTCTGCTTCAAAGGCATGGAGCTAGGAGAAAGTTTCTTTTTTGCCAGTGTGTGAGGCAGCTGGAAAGCTGCAGAATGGTGCACGGGATTCCAGGGTAGGCCATTCGTGACTGGGTGTGGATGCAGAATGAGTCCGTTTTTGAAGCCTCATTTGTATGGTTCTTCAACAGGGCTGGGATCAAAACGTGTTTCTACTTCAAAGGAAAGGAGCTAGGAGAATATTCCTTTTGCCAGTGTGTGAGGAGCTGGAACGCTGCAGAATGGTGCACGGGATTCCAGGGTAGGCCATTCCTGGCTGGGATTACAAGCGGAAGGAGAGCTTTTTCTAAACATCATGTCTGTGGTTCTTCAATGGGGCTAGATTCTAAAGTGTTTCTGCTTCAAAGGAAAGGAGCTAGGAGAATGTTCCTTTTGCCAGTGTGTGAGGGAGCTGGAACGCTGCAGAATGGTGCATGGGATTCCAGGCTAGGCCATTCCTGGTTGGGATTATAATCAGAAGGAGTGCTTTTTCTAAACCTCATGTCTATGTTTCTTCAATGGGGATAGGATCTAAACCTGTTTCTGCTTCAAAGGAAATGACCCAGGAGAAAGTTTCTTTTGCCTGTGTGTGAGGCAGCTGGAAAGCTGCAGAATGGTGCATGGGATCGGAGGCTAGGCCATTACTGGCTAGGTCTTTAAGCAGAGTGTTTGCTTTTTCTAAACCGCGTTTTTATGGTTCTTCAAAGGGGCTAGGTTCCTGACGTGTTTCTGTTTCTAAGGAAAGGAGCTAGGAGAAAGTTTCTTTTGCCAGTATGTGAGGCAGCTGGGGAGCTGCAGAATGGTGCATGGTATTCCAGGCTAGGCCATTCCTGGCTGGGTCTATAAGCAGAACGTTTGCTTTTTCTTAAGCGCATTTCTATGGTTCTTCAATGGGGCTAGGATCAAAAGGTGTTTCTGCTTCAAAGGAAAGGAGCTAGGAGAAAGTTTCTTTTGCCAGTGTGTGAGGGAGCTGGAAGGCTGCAGAATGGTGCATGGGATACCAGGCTAGGCCATTCCTGACTTGGACTGGAAGGAGAATGAGTACTTTTTTGAAGCCTCATTTGTATGGTTCTTCAATGGGGCTAGGCTCCAAACGTGTTTCTGCTACAAAGTAATGGAGCTAGGAGAAAGTTTCTTTTACCAGGGTGTGAGGCAGCTGGAAAGCTGCAGAATTGTGCATGTAACTCAAGGCTAGGCCAATCCTGGCTGGCGCTGTAAGCAGAATGAATGCCTTTTCTAAACCAATTTTCAATGAGTCCAAAAAGCAGCAAGGATCAAAATGTTTTCTGCTTCAAAGGAAAGGAGCTAGGAGAAAGTTTCTTTTGCCAGTGTGTAAGGCAGCAGGAAAGCTGCAGAATGGTGCATGGGATTGCAGGCTGTGCTAGTTAGAAGCAAGCTATAATGTTTTGGTAAAAGAACTAGATAACGGGCAGTTAAATGAAAACAAATGATGTCAACTTCTCTCACAGTCTCGCTGAGAACTCTGGGAAGAAGAATGTCTTTTTCTCCATTTTGTCTTTCACTCTTCTGCCTTTGCCTTCAGACCTGGTCACATCTCATTAACCTTGCTCCTACTAACCTTGCTCCCTAACCTCTTGGCCGCACCTCTATTCTTCCTGAGAACTGGGGTAAGGTTGAGAGGGCCAGGGTAGGTGTTGGGGTGGTTTGAGAGCCCCTCCTGGGGACTCAGGTTTCTGGGAGGGGAGTTGTGCTTTTCATATTGTTTATCCTTTGTATATTTCTGTATATAATTGTATATAACGATATATTTTGTAAATAGCTGCTTGTAAATTCTGCTAGCTGTAAATAAATTGCTTCATCTATATTCCCAGGGTCCGTCTGAGTTACCTGGGGCACATACAAAGTGTGCGGGGGTGGCTGAGAGCCCAAATCATCACACAGGCTAGGCCATTCCTGGCAGGTTCTTTAAGCACAATGAGTGCTTTTTCTAAACCTCATTTCTATGGTTTTTCAAGGGGCTAGGTTCCAAACGTGTTTCTGCTTGAAACGAAAGGAGGTAGGCGGAAGTTACTTTTGCCAATGTGTGAGGTAGCTGGAACTCTGCAGAATGGTGCATGGGATTCCTGGCTAGGCCATTCCTGACTGGGTCTGTAAGCCGAATGTGTCCTTCTTTTGAAGCCTCAGTTATATGGTTCTTCAATGGAGGTCGGATCCAAACGTCTTTCTGCTTCAAAGGAAAGGAGCTAGGAGAAATTTTCTTTTGCCAGTGTGTGTCATAGCTGGAATGCTGCAGAACGGTGCAAGGGATTCCAGGCTAGTCCATTCCTGGCTGGTTCTATAAGCAGAATGAGTGCTTTTTCTGAATTGCATTTCTATGGTTAATGGGGCTAGGCTCGAAACGTGTTCCTGCTTCAAAGGAAAGGAGCTAGGAGAATGTTTCTTTTGCCAGCATGTGACACAGCTGGAAAGCTGCAGAATGGTGCAGGGGATTGCAGGCTCAGCCATTCCTGATTGGGTCTGCGAGCAGAACGAGTATTGTTTTGAAGATTCGTTTGTATGGTTTTTCAATGCGTCCAGGATAAAAAGTGTTTCTGCTTCAAAGGAAAGGAGCTAGGAGAAAGTTCCTTTCGCAGTGTGTGACGCATTTAGAACGCTGCAGAATGCTGCATGGGATTCCAGGCTAGGCCATTCCTGGCTGGTTCTATAAGCACAATGAGTGCTTTTTCTTCACCTCATTTCTGTGGTTCTTCAGTGGAGGTAGGAACAAAAAGTGTTTCTGCTTCAAAGGATAGGAGCTAGGAGAAAGTTTCTTTTGCCAGTGTGTGAGGGAGCTGGAACACTGCAGAATGGTGCATGGGATTCCAGGCTTGGCCATTCCTGAATGGGTCTGGAAGCAGAATGAGTCCTTTTTTGAAGCCTCATTTGTATGGTTCTTCAATGGGGCTGGGATCAAAACTTGTTTCTGCTTCAAAGGAAAGGAGGTAGGAGAAAGTTTCTTTTGCCAGTGTGTGAGTCATCTGGAAAGCTGCAAAATGGTGCATGTGATTCATTGCTAGGCCAATAGTGGCTGGCGCTGTACGCAGAATGAATGCCTTTTCTAAACTGCAATTGTACGTGTCCGCAAAGCTGCTGAGATCAAAACTTGTTTCTGCTTCAAAGGAAAGGAGCTAGGAGAAAGTTTCTTTTGCCAGTGTGTGAGGGAGCTGGAAAGGTGCAGAATGGTGCAGGGGATTCCAGGCTAGGCCATTCCTGGCTGGGTCTATAAGCAGAAGGAGTGCTTTTTCTAAACGGCGTTTCTATGGTTCTTCAAAGGGGCTAGGATCTAAACGTGTTTCTGCTTCAAAGGAAAGGAGCTAGGAGAAAGTTTCTTTTGCCAGTGTGTAAGGCAGCTGGAAACCTACAGAATGGTGCATGGGATTGCAGGCTAGGCCATTTCTGGCTACGTCTTTAAGCAGAATGATTGCTTTCTCTAAACCGGATTTCTGACGTTCTTCAATGGGGCAAGGTTCCAAAAGTGTTTCTGCTTCAAAGGAAAGGAGCTAGGAGAGAGTTTCTATTACCAGTGTGTAAGGCATCTAGAAAGCTGCAGAATGGTGCATGTGATTCTAGTCTAGGTCAATCCTGGCTGCTGCTGTAAGCAGAATGAGTGCTTTTTCTAAACCACATTTCTATGGTTCTTGAATGGGCCTAGGATCAAAATGAGTTTCTGCTTCAAAGGAATGGAGCTAGGAGAAAGTTTCAATTGCCAGTGTGTAAGGCATCTAGAAAGCTGCAGAATGGTGCATGTGATTCAAGGCTAGGCCAATCCTGGCTGGCGCTGCAAGCAGAATGAATGCCTTTTCTAAAGTGCATTTGAATGAGTCCGCAATGCAACAAGGATCAAAACGTGTTTCTGCTTCAAAGGAAAGGAGCTATGAGCATGTTTCTTTTGGCAGTGTGTGAGGGAGCTGGAACGCTGCAGAATGGTGCATGGGATTCCAGGCTAGGCCATTCCTGTCTGGGTCTGGAAGCAGAATGCGTCCTTTTTTGAAGCCTCATTTGTATGGTTCTTCAATGGGGCTGGGATCAAAAAGTGTTTCTCCTTCAAAGGAAAGGAGCTAGGAGAAAGTTTCTATTGCTAGTGTGTAAGGCAGCGAGAAAGCTGCAGGATGGTGCATGTGATTCAAGTGTAGGCCAATACTGGCTGCCGCTGCAAGCAGAATGAGTGCTTTTTCTAAACCACATTTCTATGGTTCTTCAATGGGGCTAGGCTCCAAACGTGTTTCTGCTTCAAGGGAAAGGAGCTAGGAGAAAGAATCATTTGCCAGTGTGTGAGGCATCTGGGAAGCTGCAGAATGGTGCATTGGATTCAAGGCTAGGCCAGTCCTGGCTGGCGCTGTAAACATAATGAAAGCCTTTTCTAAACTGCATTTGAATGAGTCCACAAAGTGTCCTGGAGTCCTGTACCCCTAAATTCCTCTCCTGCCCGGACTTCGGGGGGAAAGGGGGAAAGCCGCCTGGTTTCCCCCCACCCTCGCCTGCCCTGCAGCCGTGAAGGGGGCGGGGACTGCCCCGTGAAGGGGGGGAGGACTGCCCCGTGAGTTCCCGCGCTGGAGCCAGGCTGGGATTGGCCGTGCGCTTTCGCGCCTAAGGTGTGGTAACTCTACCCTTTGTCAAGTGAAGGTTATAAATGTTGGGGGTCTTCCCGCCTTTGGGGTTCCCGCTTTTGGATTTTGCCGGTGTCTGGACGCAAGTCTGCCTGAGTTCGTTCACTCCCTTGTGCCTGGACTGCAGAGAGACTAAGGACTTGCTTTGGTGTTAGGCACACCTTTGTCTGCCTAACGACCCTTAACGACCCTTAACGACTCCTGCAGCCGCTGGAGGAGGAAGACAGACCGCACGAGCCAGCCTGAGTGAGTTATTTGGCTTAGCTTAATTTAGTAAGAAACCGCTATTAATTAATAGCTGAGTCCTTTTCCAAAAACTGACTTCCAAATATATATAGTCAGATTATTAATGGTATCCTTGTAGAATTCTCATGCAACTCAACCTGTTTATCAAACGAAATTAATCTTTGTATATATAGTTGTGGGGGCGGGTTTTGTAAAAATAAAAAATATCTATTTTTGATAAATTCTCGACTCGGCCACGTATTCCTGCCCTCCGCAACATTATGGCGCAGTGTATGCTGGGTAGTTCAATCATAGAATTTCTACAAGAAAAGGGATGCCTAATCACAGGTCTTGATTTAATTTGGGCTCAGCAAAATTGTAAAAATCCAGAGAAAATCCTGGGAAAATTAGCTGAGTGCTCAGACCCTGTGATTACAGAGTCTCCAACGGAGCATTTCTCTGTTGTTCTGGGGTCAGTCGTGACCCAGACTCTGGCCGAATTTGAAAATTATGAAAAAAGAATACAGGCCTTGGAAAAGGATTTATTAGCAGAAAAAGCTAAAAGCCAAAGTATCTGGGAAAGCATGCTGGCGCAGACAAATACCCTGACCGCGGCACTGACTGCCCAGATGAAAGAAAGGCTTGTAACGCCTGCAGACACTACCTCTTCAGTCTCCGTGTCTGAATTTGAATGGAGTGATTCGCGGGAATCGGGGAGAAAGGCAGAGAATGCCCCGAGGGGCTCTTCGGGGGAGAGGAGTTCCCCGAAACCAGGCACAAAAGACTCTGCCAGAGACTCAGAGAATTCCTCTGCACATGCCTCTGCGCGGCAGAAAGCCTCAAAGCCACGCAGAAAGCGCAGGTCCCGACCGGACTTCCCCGTAGCTAGCGGTGAAGAGAGCTCCGGTGAGGAGGGCGCCACGGTGCACAAGCATGTGCTGCCTGTGATAAGAACTCAGTCCGTGAAGGGCAGGAAAGGCGGTGCAGGGACCACCGTGATCAAAAACCAGTTCACAGACGCACAGCTCAGTGACTTACAAGTCAAATATGCGAGAGATCCTGGGGACTCAGTCGCTGACTATGTGTATCGAGTGTCCCGAGCCGGTGGGGACCGGGTCCTTCTAGACTCGCAGGAAGCTGCTGGAGACTGGGGGGATGATGTGTTCCTGACACGTGAACCCGAGGGGACACACAGCCTCACCGCTCGGATAGCCTACTGGGCAAGCAGTGTCCGTCCAGCCTACCGGGGGGAGCCGACGGAACTAAAGGTCACCAGCTCCTCTGAGCTCATCACTGCTCTCCGCAGACTTGCCTGTATTCAGGCTATCTATGATAAGGGACATTACGATTGCCCGTTTTATGCCCCTGTGGACCCGGAGAGACTGCACCCTCTTATGAAGGGTTTGCCAGCAACTCTGCAAATCCAAGTAATGAAGAATGTTGAGAAAATTGAACGTGTGCTTGGAAAAAATGCAGAGAACGATGGTGCTAAAGAGCACGTAATGACTTGGGCTGAACTGTTAACTGACTTGAATGCCCACGGGCTGCAGTTTGGGTTTGGGTCTCCTGAAGGAAAAGGGGCTGGGGAGAGACAGTCTCGTGCTTCTCCCCCAGAAAATCCCAGGACTCTGCGCAGGCAGGTCCGGCCAGTGCAGGACTGCCCCCCCAGGGGGACGGGTCTTGCAGGCTTCTCCCCGAGGGGAAGGAGCAGAGACCAACAGAGTGACTGGAGACCCAGAGAAAAGAACAGTTGGTATAGACAAGCCCTGACTTTAGGGGTACCAAAAACTGTTTTAAGGCAGCTGGCAGACTGGCAGCTGAAGGATCTAGTGCGGTGCCTTCAGAAATCGGCTGCAAAATCCAGAGGCAGCCTCGAGAAGCCCAGGGCCAGTGGCAGCGGCTCGCCCAGAAGCGGCAGCCCCCCCGCTGGGAACTGCAGCTCGTCCCCAGACAGAAAGGTTAACCCTTTCTCGTCTCCCACACGGGAGGCAAAACACTGAATTACTGTAATAGTGGCTCGGCAGCTTTTAATGGTCAGCAGTCACGGGGAGAGCTACAGAAGCCCCCAGAATAAAGACCTGCTGCCTAGGTAAGCCACGTGGTCACTGACCACCTGCCCCAGTACAAAAGGCCACCGGATCAGTGCACGGTGGATCGTCCCCAATTATTAATTGTCAAGCCTGGCCTTTATAGGCCGAAGCAGGTCTTGTCTCCTTACAGGTTAAGGCCGAGGCAGAGGACCAGTTCCTGACCACCTGACCAGCACCTGGGAAGGGGAGAGCCAGCTACACGAGAGATGGAGTCATATCACCGGGGTGGCCAGTGGATGATGGCATCCAGACCCACGGACTGTGACCTCCAGCCATGGACTCAGAGCATCTAAGGCTCTGCCATGAACTTGGTTGCTCTACCAGGAACAGAGCAATCTTCAAATTGACTGTGTAGCTTTATTAATACTGTTTGGGCTATTGTTAAGCCTTGTTAAGTATTGTTAAATATTGTTGGGGCGATTAATGTATTACCTATTGTTAATGTTGGAAAAGGCTAAGCCATATATATATATTAATAGGTTCCTAAATTGAAGGGGGATCACCTATCACTCAAGTTCTAGACAAAGATGCTCATTACCACCGGGGTGGGATGTCCTGGAGTCCTGTACCCCTAAATTCCTCTCCTGCCCGGACTTCGGGGGGAAAGGGGAAAAGCCACCTGGTTTCCCCCCCCCCTCGCCTGCCCTGCAGCCGTGAAGGGGGCGGGGACTGCCCCGTGAAGGGGGGGAGGACTGCCCCGTGAGTTCCCGCGCTGGAGCCAGGCTGGGATTGGCCGTGCGCTTTCGCGCCTAAGGTGTGGTAACTCTGCCCTTTGTCTAGCGAAGGTTATAAATGTTGGGGGTTGTTGGAGGTCGGAGACCGGTGCGGCGAGAGATCGGGGCACTGAGAGTCGACTCTGTGGCTTCTGCGCAGCAGTGCAATTTATTAGAGCGATACAGCGACCTTTATAGCCCCCAAAGGGGGTGTAGGCAACTGACTTAGTTCAAGATTGGTACAAGTGGAGGGTACAGATTGGCTCCAGGTTAAGTGTAAGGCAGAGATAGGTTAACTTACAGTAAACACCTTAAGGATCCCACCCAGGGGGGGTGGCCAGAGTCAGCCCCCTGGGCTGTGCCCACCTCAGAGGCGGGCAGATTCCACCCCCTGACAGCTGTGCGTGGGTTGCTCATAGTTGCAGGCTCAGGCCCCTGGGAGCCTCAAGGCTCCAAGGACACTTCTCATCACAGGGTCTGATGTTTACCTTTCATGCTCCGCTGCGGGAGGAAGCTTCCCACAGTACCCCCTTCTTTTCTTTTGAGCAACCCACGTTTGATTTTAAACGAGCTGTGCTCAGTGGGAGCGCAGGTCAATGGTGCTAAAGTAAAGAGAATACATTTGTTAAGAATTTGCTAGTGACAACAATCTGGCAAACCAGCCACCCAAGCTTAGCTAATGATCCCAAAAGCCATTTCTGCAAGCGACAGTGAGTCAAATGTTCAAAAACCCAAAAGTCCAGACGAGCATCACAGCTTCTGGAGGGTGCAAGTCTGTCACGTCTTCATTAGCTCACTATGGTAGCCGATGTTGTGGGCGAGTGAATTGTCCAGTATCTCTCCATAGCTTCAAGTTCACTTCATACTTCTCAGAGATCTTGATGTTCCCAGTGCAGTCCTCGGCTATGAGCTGCGTCTGACGATTGTGCTTAAGAACTACCAACCCCCAAATACAATACAAGAGTGCGTCTTAGATGTTGCTTTCAGGCTATTCTGCTTAGGCCTTTTCCCACAGCTCTCGATTCACTTCAAGAATTTGGAGCAGTGTTTTTTCATCCCTTGCAGGGCCCTTGCAAGAGACAAAGAAATCACTTGCCATGTTATGCCAATTTTAAGTGGGCTTTGGCCTTCATCAAAGGGACCAGACCGAATCTATTCCATTAAGCTACAATCATTGAAGCTCATGAAAATACCCAAATTCATTAGCCAAGATCCAATGCCTTATAATCCAAATACTCATGATCATCATCTCTATGACTCTCCCAAGATCTTACCACAATTCTGCCATCTGAGCAGGATTTTCTGCTCACTTCATGGAAGGACAAACCAATCATATTCAAGTTGGTATCCACCTTAGGGCCTGTACAGACAGGTGATAAAGCATAATACGAACATATTCAATACCTAAGCTGATAAATCCACTGATCTTACTTGTATGATGTCCAAAAAAGCTGTAGTGTTTCTCCATGCCTCTCTTCTTATTTTACTAACTCCTCTTCCACCTCGCCCCCTTTTCCTTTTTTTTTTTTTTTTTTTTTTTTTTTTTTTTTATATAAAAGACAAAATTCTACATTTCTATACGTTAAAGAGAAAAAAAAAAAATAATCATATAACTATAATACTGTCTTAACTTATAAGCCTAGTAGAAAAGGAAAAGAAAAAAGGTGTGTGAGTGAGTGTGTAAAAGAGAATATGGTACCATATTATCCTTAGTATAGAAAAGGTGAGTAGGGACTTATAAGTATACAATATGATGCCTTACCATAGTATATCACTATAATATCTATCAAAAGCTAATTATGTTCTATCATGATTGCCTAAGAATTACTGCATTATTAACATTATCCTAAAAATTCAATATTATTAATAAGCATCAGTACCTTATCCAACAAATGTCCAAAATACAAAATATATTACAATTAAAGTCAAAAACAACGGTAAAGTCCCAGAGTCCAACATAGTTATCAAGACCCCAGTCTATATCTAGAGAAATCAATGGGCTGGTTGAAGGTACAATATGGCCTGCAGCAAGTTGTTCTTCGACGAGCTTGTGTGCTTCTTGCAGCCGTTCCTTTCGCAGCGGCCACTGATCTATCCAGATCGGTGTATTAGAAAGCCACTGGAGTTTGATTATGGGCGGCTGCCGTCCAGTGGCCGCTGCTGAAAAATTACCTGCGGAGTAGTCATCACAACTCCCATCTGTGTCATGACATCCCTACCAATCAGCGCATTTACACCTCGCGGGAGAGGTGCGATGGTTGCAAAGACGTGGCCTGTCCTGTCATCTATGGTTATACTGATTCGCTGTGAGCTTGTCAGAGTCTGAGATACTCCACCAATACCTTCAATACCGTCTTTAGCTGGGCCTGCTGGCCAGTGCGAGGGCCAGGCAGATATGGAAAAAATGGTTATATCGGCACCTGTATCTAGGAGAACGTTCATGGTTATTGTGTCCTGACCATTACTAATGATAGCTGATGCAAGTGGTCGTCTATTCAGGGACAGGGTCAGCATGGCTAGGCCACCCGTAGATCCAAAACCCTGATCTCCTCTTTGTGGCAAGGCGCGGCCCTGGGCCACGTCCTGCAGCAGGTTGGTCAGGGGCACCAGTTGAGCAATGCGACTGCCTTCCGGCACCACGATAGGTGGGTTGTTAGTGTATGCGACAATTTGTATGATACCGGTGTAGTCTTCATCAATCACCCCGGGAACAATCATTAATCCCTTCAGCCCGGCAGAAGATCTTCCCAGGAGTAATGCGCCAGTGGGCTTGCCATTTATCATTAATGGGCCTTTCATGGAGGTGGCAAT
This sequence comes from Pogoniulus pusillus, assembly GCF_015220805.1. Classification (NCBI taxonomy): domain Eukaryota; kingdom Metazoa; phylum Chordata; class Aves; order Piciformes; family Lybiidae; genus Pogoniulus; species Pogoniulus pusillus. Next base: position 238,903 of record NW_026974537.1, on the reverse strand, counting down.
AGGGACTGGGCGGTTGTCAATCAAAGTGATGCTTACTGCTGTTGTAAGATCCAGCCCGAGGCTGCCGGAGGTTGCTGGGCAGATAGCATCACTGGGGCAGCAACTTGTGTCCTCGCGCGGCTGCCTGCCGCGCTGCGCTGGTAGTTTCCCGAGCGCTTGCAGGCCGCAGTTGCATGAGAGTCAAGTTGGCAGTGGTCACACCAGACTGCAGCCTGTGGGCAATCATCGCGCGCGTGCCCAGTTAGACCGCAGCGGAAGCAGGGGTTCCGTGGGTTGTTGTTTCGGCGGCCACGATTCCTTGCATCTGCGGATTGCAGTGCTGCCATTACGAGCTGCGTGTGCTTATCTAGAACTTGATCCATTTGGGTTGCAACAAATGTCTGCTGCTGGTTTGTAGGCATTCGAGCAACTCGCTCCAACATATCGTCCACTGAGGCTTCCCTAGGCAGAATGGACAACAGCTGCTTGGTCTTATTATTAGCATTCTCAAAAGCTAGGGTTCGAAAAAAGGCTTGTCTGGTTGCAGCATCTAACTCAGTGGCTGCTTCAACTGCAGCTGCTAGTCTATCAATGAAATGGTTATAGTCCTCACTCAAACCTTGCTTAACAGCGGTATAGCTAGGTGCTCTTGGCTCTGTAGGCACCATATTAAAAGCTGCTCTGGCAGTTGTCATGGACGCATGATGCCACTCAAAGGGATGACGTATCTGGGCATCCAGCGAGCTGAAAGCCCCTTTTCCCAGCAGTATATCTGCTTGAACATTGAGTAAGGGGTCGCCTAGTTGTCGTGGCTGCTCCACCACCTTCCTGCACTCATCGCGCCATGCCCTTTCCCACAACATAAACTGGGATGGTGTTAAAATCAGTCTCGCAACAGTCTCACAATCTGCTGGGCATAGCACATAGGCGGAGAAGATGTAATTCAGCAATTGCTTAGTCGGTTGTGAGTGCAAGCCGTGGGAAGATACTGCTGTTTTCAACTGCATAAGCAGTTTCCAATCAAGAGCCGTGTGAGTGGCTCCTGGCTGTCCATCTGCGGTCCGTGCTGCCACAACTGGGAATGCCGCTGCACCTTCCAGAGCAGCAGCTGCCTCCCAATCACCTTGTAACAAGGCGTCGCGAATAACGGCACGCCACCGATGTTGTGGACCAACGGGTGTAAGCTGGAGAGTCTTCCCGGTGATCTCTGTAGCTTGTGGTGCCGCCAGGGGCTGGGCGTTGCCAGAAGGCATTATTCTAAGTTTCTGTAAGTCGTCGGCAACATTGTCAATAGTGTCGTCGGCATCGGACTGTGAGGAGTCGCTAGCGTCCGAGTTAATCACAGGCGGCGGTTCCCGGGCTTGAGAGGAAGGACCGGCTTCCGTGGCGGAAGTCCAACTCGGGCCCGCTGCAGCCGGGGGGGCGGGTCGGAATGTAGCAGAAGGAATTTGCGCCGGACGTGGCGAGATGGTAGCGGAAGCCGGGAGTGGGGAAAATGGACCACTGTAGGGCGGTGGCGCTGGGAGCGGGGGGGCAGACGGCTGCACCGGAACGGCAGGGATGGTAGGGATGTTTTGGGGAATTGGTGCCGCTGGCATCGGGGGTGCTGGTGGTTGCACTGGAACGGCAGGAACGTCGGGAACGTCTTGAGGCAGCGCAGGGTATAACGAAGGGTCCTGAGCCGGCGGCACCGGCTGCATTGGGACATCCTGCTGAGGCGACGCTGGCTGCATTGGGACGTCCTGCTGAGGCGGCGCTGGCTGCATTGGGACGTCCTGCTGAGGCGGCGCTGGTTGCTGGGGCGCTGCCGGCTGCGTCGGAGCGTTTGAAGTTGGCGGCACCGGTTGCTGAAGCGCTGCTGGCTGCGTCGGAGCGTTTGAAGTTGGCGGCGCTGGTTGCTGAAGCGCTGCTGGCTGCGTCGGAGTGTTTGGAGTTGGCAGCACCGGTTGCTGGGGCGCTGCTGGCTGCGTCGGAGCGTTTGGAGTTGGCGGCACCGGTTGCTTCGGCACTGCGGACAGCATCGGAACAGTAGATGCACTGGGGAGAGTCATCAAAGGCACCACTGTGCCTGGAGAAATTTTCAGGTCGGAAAAGAGAGAGCTAGCTGGGGTAACCATTGCCTCTAGTGGTCTCTCCCCCCGAGTGTCCAAGCCGTCAGCAAGCCGTGCCGCTGCTGTCGCTGCAAGGGTCTGTTCCAGTCTGTATTTCTTCAAGCAATTGATGACATCACGCCATTGCTTCTGTACGCCTTTGGCTGTTTTGTCACCGTCAATAGCCTGGTCAAAAATAGTATCGCCACAGCGGCGCCATTCAGATTCATCAAAAAGAGAGTCTGAAGTTTGAAAGTGTCCTCTTACTAGTCCATATGCTACTAAGGAAGTCAATTTTTTCTTTGACATAGAAACTCCTCGCTTTTCTAAAAAGTTCAAGAGGAGAGAAATTGCTACTTGTTTATCCAAAAGTGCTTGTGAGGTCGGTTCGCCAGCTCCCCAAAGGGAGTCACCAATACTTTGAAAAAACCGCGGAAGAAGGGAGGGGCGGCTGGGAGGTTCCATGGTAACGGCAAGGTTCCGTAAGCGCGCGGAAGAAGAGAAAAAAAAAGAAAAAAGGAAGGAAGGAAGGGGGGGGGGGGTGTGTGTGTGGGTGGTGCGTTCGCCTTCCGGCGGCAACTGCCCTGGGGGGATCTGACTATGCACGATCACTGCCCCCAGAAGTGCCCATCTATATGGTCACACCTGTCGTCACACCAGCTGCCGTTATTAAAATTTTTGCCCCCATATTTATGGGCGGCGACTCTTTTTTTTTTTTTTTCTTTTTTAATAAACGCCTATCTATATAGGCCGTCCGTATCGGCAGACACCTTTCCCTTGGTTAGTAACGGGTTTAACGAGGGGGAAGGGAAAAAAGAAAAAAAAGGAAAAAAAAAGGAAAAATAGAAAGAAAGAAAAAAAAGGAAAAAGGAGAAAAAAAAGGAGACGTGTTTCCCCAGCAGGGGGTATAGTAGCGTCCGATCTCTTGCGTTTCCACCAGCTCCTTTTATGTGGAAGCCTCTATGTCCTTCGTGGCCGGAGGAGGCGGGGGGGGGGGGGGGGGGGGGGGGGTGTGGGGTGGGAAGCGGCCTGGCGGCGGTTGTCTTCTCGGCCTAGCGGTGGGGGGGAAGCGGCCTGGCTGGCGGTTGTCTTCTCGGCCTAGCGGTGGGGGGGAAGCGGCCTGGCTGGCGGTAGTCTTCGCGGCCCGGCGGTGGGGGGGAAGCGGCCTGGCGGCGGTTGTCTTCGCGGCCCGGCGGTGGGGGGGGACGCGGCCTGGCGGCGGTTGTCTTCGCGGCCCGGCGGTGGGGGGGGAAGCGGCCTGGCGGCGGTTTTCTTCGCGGCCCGGCGGTGGGGGGGGGAGCGGCCTGGCGGCGGTTTTCTTCGCGGCCTGG